>NC_092449.1:3237992-3307215 GCF_036169615.1 Heliangelus exortis
TAGTACCCCTCAACCCCCCCAGCCCCCTCAGCACCCCCCCCAACCCCCTCAGCACCCCCAGCACCCCCAACCCCCCAGCACCCCCCAGCACCCCCCCAACCCCCTTAGTACCCCCCCAACTCCCCCAGTACCCCCCCACCTCCCCCAGTACCCCCCCAACCCCCTCAGTACCTCCCCACCCCCCCCTGGACCCCCCAAACCCCCCCCGGCACCCCCCCACCCCCCTCAGCCCCTCACTAGCCACCTCTCCTCTCTCCTAGCCCACTGCCCCCCCCTCCTGAGGACCACGAGCTCTAGAAGAGCCTCCTGGGGACCTTTCCAGCAGCAGTGAGATTTTTTTTTTTTTTCTTTTTTTTTTGGGGGGGGGGAGGAGGGCAAACCCCACATTTGGGGCATTTTGGGGGCTCAATCCATGGCCCTTGTTAATTAACTCATCTGCTAATTGCAGCCATGGGCTGGAGGATGATTTTTAACCAGGGTAGCCTGTTATTTTTTTTTTTTTTTTTTCCATTTCTCCACAGAGCTGGGAGAGGAGCTGCCAGCACCCAAATTTTATAAAAATAAGGGTGTGAGCATCAGCTGTGACAGCAGCAGAGGGGACGTGGAGGCAGTCGGCGGGTGGGAAGGGGGGGTTTAAATCCAAATTTTTCCAAGCTTTGACCTCTTTCCCTCCCACCCCTGGCTGCTCCCTCTGTAACCTGGGAATCTCCCTGGATGCAAAGTGCCTCCTGCCCCCCCCCCCAGGGTGGGTCCCACCACACCCAAGAACCATTTGCTAATTAAGAAATCAGTTTGTGCCCTGGTAATGACCCTGAGACCCCAGTGATCAGCATTGATTTATTTCTTCACAACATTTCTTTAATACAGTGATTTTTAGGAAATCTTATCCTGATTTTTTTTTTTTTTCTTGGTTTTTTTTCTGTTTTGTTTTTTTTTTTTTCTCTGTTTTTTTTTTTTTTTTTGACACTTTTGACATTTGTACAGTACAGTGTTAACTCTTTCATAAGTGAACTTCACAAAAAATACAGGAAAGGAGGGGGGAGGGAAGAAGATGATGGTCACCAGGGAGTGGGAAGAGGAGAAGAGGTGGGAGGAAGGGGGGGGAATAATCTGTAAAATAAAGACACAACATTCCAAGGAAAAATAAATAGAGGGGAGCAGGACCTCTGGGTCTATCAGGGAACATCCACTGAGTCACAGTCTCCACAGAAGCACAAACACAACGAGGAGCTGAAACACCCTGCAGCAAATTAACCCTTCCCTCCCCAAGCTAAGATTGGGATTCCAGTTGTAAGATTAGGATTCCAGTTGTAAGATTAGGATCCCAGTTGTAAGATTAGGATTCCAGTTTTAAGATTAGGATCCCAGTTGTAAAATTGGGGATTCCAGTTGGGAAAAGTGGGATTATCCACAAAACTCCTGGAGTTCCTTTGCTGCAGCTCACTTGGGGGCTGGCCCTGGATTAGTGAAATTGGGGGGGGGGTGTTTTTTTTATTTTTAGACCTTTAAATAGACTTTTTTTTTTTTTTTTTTTTTTTTTTTTTAGAAGTGATATTCACAAGCAAGGTTACCACGCTGAGGAAAAAAAAAAAAAATCAAGAATTAAATAATAATCATCATAATAATTATTAACTGCACCACCACTGCCACAGCACAGCATCACTTCCTACACCTATTTACAAGGAGTTGTTCTTATGTACAAGGAGGAAGACGGCGGGAGCATAAATTAGCATCTATTTATACAAATAAACAAGAGTTAGGAAATATCCATCCATCTGGGGGAGGGTGGGCAGGGGGAGCCAAGCAGCAAAGAGCCCCCCTGGGAGCTCTCTGAGCAGGCTGGGAACACAGAGAAGGGGTTTTTGGGGTCACACTCCCCTGCACCCCTTCCCCTCCCAAGGGGGTTTGGGACCAGGGGGGTGTGAGGAGAAATTATTTCAGGGAGGAGTGTGGAGCATTAAAAGCAGAATGGGGGGGGGGAGGGAGGTGTTTACCTATCAAATAAATTAAGGGAAGGGGTGGGCACAGCCTAACGGGAGAGGGGGGGCTCCTGGAGGGGGCCGCAGCCCTTTGGGAGGTACCAGCAGCAAAAGCCCCCACGGGACCCCCCTAGAAGAGGGGTGTGGGGGGTGCACTGACCAATTTTGGAGGGGAGGGGGGGGTGACCCTAGCAGGCACAGTCCTGGTGGGGGGGGGCCTGCTGGTCAGTCAGTTGGGGACCTTGCTTGGCCCCGGTGACAGCGGGGTCGGCGGCGTCCAGGGACTCGGACATCTTCTCACAGATGATGTCAACCAAACGCTCAAAGGTCTGCTTGACGTTGATGTTGTCCTTGGCACTGGCCTCAAAAAACTCAAAACCTGGTGGGGATGGGACAAGGGGACAAGGAGGGGGACACAAGGACCAAAAAAGGGGACACAGAAACAAGGAAAAAGGGACACGGAGACAAAGAGCGGGGAAGGGGACGCATCAGAGCTGGAAGCTCCAAGCCCAGGAACCTCCCCAAAAAAAAATCATTTTTTTAATATTCTAATTATTAATCCCAAATAAATGAATTTTAGGGGGGGCACGGCTGGACCCCAGCCCTAAGGACACCCAAGTTTTGGTGTCAAATCGTCTCTCAGTGTGGGGTTTTTTTTTTTTTTTGATGGAAAGGGTGGAGCTCGCAAATGACACCAAATTTCTCCACCCCCAAAGTCATTCCTGCTGTCAAACCAGAATTATTACAAGGGAATTAATCCTTTAATTAAATAATTTGGGGGGAAATAGGGGTGTTTGTGTCACCCCCCCCCTATCAAACCAGAATTATTACAAGGGAATTAACCCCTTAATTAAATAATATGGGGGGAAATAGGGGTGTCTGTGTCACCCCCCCCTATCAAACCAGAATTATTACAAGGGAATTAACCCCTTAATTAAATAATTTGGGGGGAAATAGGGGTGTTTGTGGCACCCCCCTATCCAAGCAGCATTATTGCAAGGGAATTAACTCCTTAATTAAATTATTTGGGGGGAAACAGGTGAGAGGGGGTGTTTGTGTCAGCCCCTTTCAAAGCAGAATTTTAACAAGGGAATTAATCTCCTAATTAAATGATTTGGGGGGAAATGGTGGGGAGGGAGTGTTTGTGTCACCCCCTCTATCAAAACAGAATTATTACAAGGGAATTAACCCCTTAATTAAATAATTTGGGGGGAAATAGGGGTGTTTGTGTCACCTCCCTATCCAAGCAGCATTATTACAAGAGAATTAGGCTCCTAATTAAATAATCTGGGGGAAAATAAGGGGAAGGGCTGTTTGTGTCACCCCCCCCTATCAAAACAGAATTATTACAAGGGAATTAACTCCTTAATTAAATTATCTGGGGGGAAATAGGGGTGTTTGTGGCACCCCCCTATCAAAACAGAATTATTACAAGGAAATTAACCCCATAATTAGATTATTTGGGGGAAAATAGGGGTGTTTGTGGCACCCCCCTATCCAAGCAGCATTATTACAAGAGAATTAGGCTCCTAATTAAATGATTTGGGGGGAAATGGTGGGGAGGGGGGTTCGTGTCACCCCCTCTATCAAAACAGAATTATTACAAGGGAATTAACCCCTTAATTAAATAATTTGGGGGGAAATAGGGGTGTTTGTGGCACCCCCCTATCAAACCAGAATTATTACAAGGGAATTAACCCCTTAATTAAATAATTTGGGGGGGAATAGGGGTGTTTGTGGCACCCCCCTATCCAAGCAGCATTATTACAAGGGAATTAGGCTCCTAATTAAATGATTTGAGGGAAAAGATGGGGGAGGGGGTGTTTGTATCCCCTCCCATCCAAGCAGAATTATAACAGTCAGGGAATTAACCCCTTAATTAAATAATTCGGGTGAAAATAGGGGGGAGGAGTGTGTAACCCCCTATCAAAACAGAATTATTACAAGGGAATTAACCCCTTACTTAAATAATTTGGGGGGAAATAGGGGTGTTTGTGGCACCCCCCTATCAAAGCAGCATTATTACAAGGGAATTAACTCCTTAATTAAATTATTTGGGGGGAAACAGGTGAGAGGGGGTGTTTGTGTCACCCCCCTCTCAAAGCAGAATTATTACAAAGGAATTAAGCTCCTAATTAAATAATCTGGGGGAAAAGATGGGGGAGGGGGTGTTTGTGTCACCCCCTCCTATCAAAACAGAATTATTACAAGGAAATTAACCCCATAATTAGATTATTTGGGGGAAAATAGGGGTGTTTGTGGCACCCCCCTATCAAACCAGAATTATTACAAGGGAATTAACCCCTTAATTAAATAATTTGGGGGGAAATAGGGGTGTTTGTGGCACCCCCCTATCCAAGCAGCATTATTACAAGGGAATTAGGCTCCTAATTAAATGATTTGGGGGAAAAGATGGGGAAGGGGGTGTTTGTATCACTCCCCTATCAAAGCAGCATTATTACAAGCAAATTAAGCTCCTAATTAAATAATCTGGGGGAAAATAAGGGGAAGGGCTGTTTGTGTCACCCCCCCTATCAAAACAGAATTATTACAAGGGAATTAACCCCTTAATTAAATTATTTGGGGGAAAATAGGAGGAAGGGGTGTTTGTGTCACCCCCCTATCAAAACAGAACTATTACAAGGGAATTAACCCCTTAATTAAATTATCTAGGGGGAAATAGGGGTGTTTGTGGCACCCCCCTATCAAAGCATCATTATTACAAGGGAATTAGGCTCCTAATTAAATGATTTGGGGGGAAATGGTGGGGAGGGGGTGTCTGTGTGTGTGTCCCCAGCTCACCCAGGTGCTCAGCCAGCTGACGACCCTTCTCTGAGGACACCACCCTCTCGTCCTCCATGTCACACTTGTTCCCCACCAGCAGGACTTGGGCGTTGTCCCAGGAGTAGGTCTTGATCTGGGTGGACCTTTGGGAAAAGGCAAAAAAAAAAAAAAAAAAAAAAAAAAAAAAAAAAGGGGGATTTTTTTTGGGGGGGGATGGGTGGGATGCCCAGGGAGAGCAGGGTTGGGTTGAAGGGGTCTCTGGTGTCTCTCACCAGTCCTGGACAGCATTGAAGGACTCCTCGTTGGTGATGTCGTACATGAGGATGAAGCCCATGGCACCCCGGTAATAGGCGGTGGTGATGGTTCGGTACCGCTCCTGGCCCGCTGTGTCCTGGGGATGGGGAGGGGGGGAACGTCCTGTCACCCCTTAGGGACACGTCTGGGTCACCCCTCGGGGCCTCCTGAGGGGCCTCAGGGACACCTCTCCCCCCCCCCAGCTCTGTCAAAGGGTGGAGGAGCCACCCCAGGGGCACAAAGCCTCGACCTGCATGGGGGGACCTGAGGGGACCCCCAGGAGACCTCTGGGGGCTCCTTCAGGGACTCCTGGGATCTCCAGAGGACCTATAGGGACCTGTGAGGACCTCCAGGGAACCTCTGGGGACCTCCAGGGGATATTTAGGGACCTATGAGGACCCACAGAAACCTCTGGGGACCTCCAGAGGACCTATAGGGACCTGGGAGGACCTCCAGGGAACCTCTGGGGGCTCCTGGGGACCTATAGGGACCTTTTGGGGACCTGTGGGGACTTGTGGGGACCTCCAGGTGACCTATAGGTACCAGTGGGGACCTCTAAGGAACCTCTGGGGGCTCCTTCAGGGACTCCTGGGACCTCCAGGGGTCCTATAGGGACCTGTGAGGACCTCCAGGGAACCTCTGGGGACCTCCAGGGAACCTCTGGGGGCTCCTGGGGACCTATAGGGACCTTTTGGGGACCTGTGGGGACTTGTGGGGACCTCCAGGTGACCTATAGGTACCAGTGGGGACCTCTAAGGAACCTCTGGGGGCTCCTTCAGGGACTCCTGGGACCTCCAGGGGTCCTATAGGGACCTGTGAGGACCTCCAGGGAACCTCTGGGGACCTCCAGGGAACCTCTGGGGACTCCTGGGGACATTTAGGGACCTGTGGGGACCCACAGGAAACCTCTAGGAACCTCCAGAGGACCTATAGGTACCACTGGGGACCTCCAGGGAACCTCTGGGGGCTCCTTCAGGGACTCCTGGGACCTCCAGGGGACCTATAGGGACCTGGGAGGACCTCCAGGGAACCTCAGGGGACCTCCAGGAGACGTTTAGGGACCTATGGGGACCCACAGGAAACCTCTGGGGACCTCCAGAGGACCTATAGAGACCTGGGAGGACGTCCAGGGAACCTCTGGGGACCTCCGGGGAACCTTTGGGGGCCTATAGGGGGCCTGTGGGGTCTTCCAGGAAACCTCTGGCGACCTCCAGGGAACCTCTGGGGGCTCCTTCAGGGACTCCTGGGACCTCCAGAGGACCTATAGGGACGTGGGAGGACCTCCAGGGAACCTCTGGGGGCTCCTGGGGACCTATAGGGACCTCTTGGGGACCTGTGGGGATTTGTGGGGACCTCCAGAGGACCTATAGGTACCACTGGGGACCTCTAGGGAATCTCTGGGGACTCCTTCAGGGACTGCTGGGACCTTCAGGGGTCCTATAGGGACCTATGAGGACCTCCAGGGAACCTCAGGGGACCTCCAGGGGACATTTAGGGACCTTTGAGGACCCACAGAAACCTCTGGGGACCTCCAGGGAACCTCTGGGGGCTCCTTCAGGGACTCCTGGGACCTCCAGAGGACCTATAGGGACCTGTGAGGACCTCCAGGGAACCTCTGGGGACCTCCAGGGGACATTTAGGGACCTGTGAGGACCTCCAGGGAACCTCTGGGGACCTCCGGGGAACCTCTGGGGACTCCTGGGGACATTTAGGGACCTGTGGGGACCCACAGGAAACCTCTAGGAACCTCCAGAGGACCTATAGGTACCAGTGGGGACCTCTAGGGAATCTCTGGGGACTCCTTCAGGGACTCCTGGGACCTCCAGGGGTCCTATAGGGACCTGGGAGGACCTCCAGGGAACCTCAGAGGACCTCCAGGGGACATTTAGGGACCTATGAGGACCCACAGGAAACCTCTGGGGACCTCCAGAGGACCTATAGGGACCTGGGAGGACCTCCAGGGAACCTCTGGGGGCTCCTGGGGACCTATAGGGACCTCTTGGGGACCTGTGGGGACTTGTGGGGACCTCCAGGTGACCTATAGGTACCAGTGGGGACCTCCAGGGAACCTCTGGGGGCTCCTTCAGGGACTCCTGGGACGTCCAGGGGACCTATAGGGACCTGGGAGGACCTCCAGGGAACCTCAGGGGATCTCCAGGGGACATTTAGGGACCTGTGAGGACCCACAGGAAACCTCTGGGGACCTCCAGAGGACCTATAGGGACCTGTGAGGACCTCCAGGGAACCTCTGGGGACTCCTGGGGACATTTAGGGACCTGTGGGGACCCACAGGAAACCTCTAGGAACCTCCAGAGGACCTATAGGTACCACTGGGGACCTCCAGGGAACCTCTGGGGACTCCTTCAGGGACTCCTGGGACCTCCAGAGGACCTATAGGGACCTATGAGGACCTCCAGGGAACCTCTGGGGACCTCCAGGGGACATTTAGGGACCTCTTGGGGACCTGTGGGGACTTGTGGGAACCTCCAGAGGACCTATAGGTACCACTGGGGACCTCCAGGGAACCTCTGGGGGCTCCTTCAGGGACTCCTGGGACCTCCAGGGGTCCTATAGGGACCTGTGAGGACCTCCAGGGAACCTCTGGGGACCTCCAGGGGACATTTAGGGACCTATGGGGACCCACAGGAAACCTCTGGGGACTCCTTCAGGGACTCCTGGGACCTCCAGGGGACCTATAGGGACTTATGAGGACCTACAGGAAACCTCTGGGGACCTCCAGGGGACATTTAGGGACCTATGGGGACCTCCAGGGAACCTCTGGGGGCTCCTTCAGGGACTCCTGGGACCTCCAGGGGACCTATAGGGACCTATGAGGACCCACAGGAAACCTCTGGGGACCTCCAGGGGACATTTAGGGACCTGTGGGGACCTCCACAGGAGCAGTGGGGACTCCTGGGGTCTCACCCAGATCTGCAGCTTGATCCGTTTGTCGTTCCTGTAGATGGTTTTGACCTTGAAGTCGATGCCGACGGTGCTGACGAAGGCGGGGGTGAAGGAGTCGTCGGCGTACCGGAAGAGGAAGGAAGTTTTCCCCACGCTGCTGTTCCCGATGATGAGGATTTTAAACATGTAATCAAAATTCTGATCCGAGGATTCCTTCTGCCCGTAACGGGAATCTGTAGCCGACGCCATCTGCAAGGAGAAGCCACCATCACCATCACCATCACCATCACCATCACCACCACCATCGCCACCATCGCCACCATAACCACCATAACCATCATCACCATCATCACCATCACCACCATAACCATCATCACCATCATCACCATCACCATCGTCACCATCACCACCACCACCATACCCATCACCACCATCATCACCATCACCACCACTACCACCCTGGTGACAGTGCCAAATTCACACCACACCATGTGTTGAGTCATGGGTTGGGTTGGGTTGGGTTGGGTTGGGTTGGGTTGGGGGGGTGGGAAGGGCTCAACCAGGCCACCCCTCTGCCACCTCGAAGGTTGGGGGACAGGGAGGACCCCCAGGGGGATTTCTCCTGAGTCTCCCCCATCACAAAATGGCCCCCGGTGCGTGGGGACCACCCAGGAGGGTGCTGGGGGGAAGGGGGGGATGGGGTAAGGGTGGGGAGGGGGAGCTGGGGGGGTGCACAGGGGGTTGTGGGGGGGAAGAGGGGGTGCAGGGTGACAATGGGGGGGTGCAGGGTGAGGCTGGGGAGGTGCAGGGTGAGGCTGGGGGGGTGCAGGGTGAGGCTGGGGAGGTGCAAGGTGACACTAGGGGGGTGCAGGGTGACACTGGGGGGGTGCAGGGTGACAATGGGGGGTGCAGGGTGACAATGGGGGGGTGCAGGATGAGGCTGGGGAGGTGCAGGGTGACACTGGGGGGGTACAGGGTGACGCTGGGGGGGTACAGGGTGAGGCTGGGGGGGGTGCAGGGTGACACTGTGGGGTGCAGGGTGAGGCTGGGGAGGTGCAAGGTGACACTGGGGGGGTGCAGGGTGACACTGGGGAGGGGCAGGGTGACACTGGGGGGGTGCAGGGTGACACTGTGGGGTGCAGGGTGACGCTGGGGAGGTGCAGGGTGACAATGGGGGGGTGCAGGATGAGGCTGGGGAGGTGCAGGGTGACACTGGGGGGGTGCAAGGTGAGGCTGGGGGGGTACAGGGTGACAGTGGGGGGGGCGCAGGGTGCTGTTGGGGGGGGTGCGCAGGATGCAGAGGGTGTGCGGGGGGGGGTGGGGGGAGCACAGGGTGCTGCGGGGAGGGGGTGGAGGGTGATGGGGCAGGGGGGGACTGCAGGGTGCCTGGGGGGGGTGCGGGATGCCGCAGGGAGGGGGCTCAGCCCCTGCCCCTCCCCGCAGGCCCAGCGCAGCCCCGCCGGTCCTCGTTCTACCGAGAGAAAAAAAACCGCATCCACCCCGCTCCCCCCCCCCGCATCCACCCCACACCCTCCCCCCCCAAAAAAAAAAAAAACCCGCATCCCCCCCCCACCCCGCGCTGCAGCCGCCATCCCCCCCCCCGTCCCCCTCTGCCGATGCGCGGGGGGTGCTCGGGGGGGGGGGACGTTCAAGGGGGGTGCTCAGGGATGCTCGGGGGGGGGCTGCTCACGAGGGGGCTGCTCAGGGGGGGTACGCGGTGTGCGATGCGGGGGTGGGGGATCGGGGAGGGGGTTGCGGGGTGGGGGGGGTGGTCGCGGGGGCGCGCGCTCACCTCCAACCCGCGCTCGCGCCGCCGCCTCCTCCTCCCGCAGCGACTGCAGCAGCGGCGCGCGCCGCCCCGGCGGTTGCGGAGCTCGGATGACGTCACGGGGAGGGGGGGGGGGAGATGTTGCGGGGGGAGGTTGCGGGGGGGAAGGGGGGTGGGGGGTGGGGAGAGAAAATAGAGTGGGAGGGGCGCTATATGCAAATGAGGTTTATGACGTCACAGGGAAGGGAGAATGGTGATTGGTTGGAACTGCTGACTGATGGACACGCCCGGGGGTGCAGGGCCGGGGCGGGGGGGGGTGGGGGGTGAGCCCCCCCCTCTCAGAGCGGTGGGTGAGGCCGAGACTCCCCCCGGCGCAGCGCGCAGTGGTGCGGCCCCGCAGCGCCCCGCGGGTATGGGCTGAACCATTCACTCCACAGGCGGGGGGGAAAGGGAAGGCCCATTCCCACTGAGGGGGGAAGCGGAGAGGGCGAGGCTTCGCCGTCTCCTCTGTCGCGACATGACCCCCTGTTGTGACGGCCAGGGGCCTCCCTGAGGCTTGCAGTCAGGGGCAGCCTCACCACTCACTAGGAGCATCGGGCCCACCCTGCGCGGCCTCAGCCTGGGGGGTCTGGTGCTCCCAGTGCTCCCAGTGCTCCCAGTGTCCCCAGCGTTCCCAGTGCTCCCAGTGCCTGGCCCAGCCAGGGTGAGGGTTGTAGGTGGGTGGCCGTGTCCTGCCCGAGCCCCCGCGTCCTCCTTCGCCCTGAGGCCCTCAGAGGGATTAGGGGGAGGCAGCATATGGCGGCCTCACGGGAGGGCAGCAGGGACCCAGTGGGACAGGGACAACCCCCAGAGCCCCCAGAAGCAGCGGGACAGGGCAGGGAGGGTCCCTTGGGTGCTGCCCTCCACCTCCAGCCACAGCCTCCATTGTCCTCCTCACTACACGGGTGCTGCCCTCAGCCCAGAACCACCCCTGGGAGCTTCATCCCATCCCGGTCCCTCGCACCCGGGGTGGGGACAGTGAGGACGGAGCCACCGCCGCCATCCCCCGGGGCACCCGTGTGGGGTGAGAGGCCCCACGGGTGGGGATGTGTTTGCAGAGCTCAACCACCCTTGGGAGAAATGCGGAAGAGCGAAGGGGCAGAGAGGAGGAGGAGGAGAAGGAGGAGAAGGAGGAGGAGGAGGAGGGGAACGGGCCCTGCGCTGCGCCAAGCCGGCGATTAAATATTTACCTTAGCCGGTTGTGTTTGTGGGTGATGGAGAAGCCGTTTCCAGGGAGGAGTTGGCTTTTGTTCCAACACGGAGCAGGGACCTTCTCAATGTCCAGCGGGAGACGGGGCCACCAACCACGTCGGTCCCCAGGGGACAACGGGGCCCGAGCGTGACTGGGTAAAACATCACGCGCGAGGCTCCCGTTTGGAACAAGCCAGGTTTAATGTCTGGAAGGTGATGGAAGAAACCGAAACAAAGACCCCAGAGGGCTGCCCCAAGACCCCTGGGGACATTTGAGAGGGGGAGTGGTGGCCCCAAGTGCAAAGTATGGAGGTGACATTTTTGTGTGCTGACAGCAGGGGAGAAACGCGGCTTTTCTGCCCCAAAAAACTGCCTGGGAGTGCGCGGCGCTGAGGCTACAGGTAGTAAAAAGTGAGCTACAAAAAAAAAAAAAACGGCTTTAAAAAGTGAACCCCTCCCCAAATAAATAAACCACCGCCACCACGTGCCCCTGTGCCTGGCAACCCTGAGGTCCCTCCTGCTGTCACCGGCACCCTCGGTGCCACTTTGCTGTGGGGATGCTCTGTGAGGCACCGAAATGCTTTTGGAGTTGCAGGCCTCTTCCTGGAGCCTTGTGGTGACAGGGACATCAGGAGCACAGTGTCCCCAAGCCCTGTCTGACAGGGACAGGGACCTCTCCCAGCAGCTCTGCACGTGGACGATCGCTGGGAGATGGTGAACGACCTCCTTGTGCCCACCAAAACCTCCCACGTGGGGACACACGTGGGGTCCTTCCGTGTCCCCATGGCCACACTGGTGCCGGTGCTCTCCACTGTCCCCAGCACTTGTCCCACGTCCCCACAGCAGTGAGGGGACCCACCAGACCGGTGCCACTACGTGTCCAGGGACAGGAATGTGACATTGCCCTCTGTGTCCAGGCACAGCCCCTGGTTGTCCTCGGGCCCTGACACCGAGTGCCCACTGCCACCACCGTCCTGCAGCAGTGTCCCCTCCAGCACCTGACGGTTGTCCATGTCCCTGGGGCGGGTGACAGGCGAATCCTGGTCCCCAGGGCCAGGTGACAGGTGCTCAGTGTCAGCAGACTCTGAGTCTGGTGTCTTGCAGCCGCTGTTGTCCTCATCCAAGGGGCTCTCAGTCTCTTCCAGCTCCGTGTCCGACTCTCCTTCCTCCTCCTCCTCCTCCTCCTCCTCCTCCAGTGTCAGCTCGAACTGGAACTTGTCAGCGGTGGCAGGGGACACCCCGGGTTCCTCGGGTGGTGGGGACGGGCTGCGTGGGATCATGCTCTGGTACCACTCCCGGTTGTCCTCCAGCGTGTCCAGGATCGCTTGGGCATCAGGGTGCACCAGGTCAGCCCATGCCTCCCACAGGGGGTGGGCGATGAAGTCGATGAAGCCCACCTGGAGGAAGGCAAAGCTGAGCCCCCAGCCCGTTCCTGGGGCTCCCAATTCATCCCCATAACCCCCCATCTCATCCCTGTGGTGCCCATCTCGTCACCACGGGACTGACCTCATCCCCATGGCCCCCACCCCATCCCCACAACCCTCAGCCCCACGTCACTGCCCCACCTGAGACTTCTCCACAGAGGCTGTGTGCTTGTCACACATGGGGCTGATCTCCATCCCCTTCTCCCTCTCCCGGTCTCCCTGGTGGAAGAACTCCACCATGATCCGGTCAGTCCACTGCCGGTAGAGCTCCAGTGGTTTCGTGGGGTTGCTGAGGTCGGAGCAGTGCACCATGTTCTGCAGAACCTGTGAACACAGCCACCGTGTCCTTTGTCCCCCCAGAGCCACCACCCTTGTGCCGAGAACACCCTTGGTCACGGCCAACCAAGGTTTGAAGATGCGGTGGCACCACACAGGACATCCCGGCAGCCCCAGCTGGAACCAGGACCAAGAAATGCACCACCAGGAAGGTTTTCCCACTCCTTTCCCCACCTGGATACGGTCGGAATAGTTATCCAGCAGCAGCACCCCCAGGCTGGTCACCTTCTTGGTCTCCACCATGGTTTTCAAATCTGCCAGCAGGTTCATGTGCTTGGACATATCTGTGGCCAGGACCTGGGTAGAACAAACCAGGAAGGAGGCTCAACCTGACCCCAGCACAAAGCCCCCCAGCACCCTAGGGTGGCCCTGACCCCCCCGTACCATGTCGATGACCATTTTACGGAGCGACTGCCTCTGCTTCTTGCTGAGGTTTTGGAAGATGTCACAGTTTTCCTCCTGGAGAAGCTTGAAGCCCACAGCCAGGTGGTGGTTCTCCAGCACCGAGGCATCGTTGTACATCAGCGCCAGCTCCGAGTCTGTGAGGTGGCAGCGGTCACCCGAAGGTGGCTCCAGGATGCCAGCGTCCCCTGCACCCTCCCAGCTCCATCCCAGCACCCCAGCTCACTGGTATTGATGAGGAACTGGTTGGAGACCCCAGGGTGGTCAACATCATGGATGGCGCTGGCGAAGATGGCAGCCATGATCTCCAGGTCTGTGAAGACAGCCTGGGAACGGGGGGGAAAAGGCATTGCAGGTGTGTCCTGGCCCCACCAGCCACTCCTGGTGGCCTCGGTGGCCTTGGGTGACCGGGCCTCACCTCCAGAGCAGGCGTGGAGAGGAGGACATGGGTGGACTGAGCCACGTCAGCAGCGTGGATGTTGTTGTGGTAGGCCACGTCGGCGTGGTAGTGATCCTCCAGTGTCAGCATGTAGGTGATGAAGGTGTCAGCGGGGATGCGGAAGGTCTTCATCAGGTCCCGCTCCTGCAGGGAGGCAGGAGGTGGCACGTCCCCATCCAGCCAGGGGGACAGGGCCACCCCTTTGGGACACTGACCTGGAAGATGCTGTACATGATGACCGTCAGCGGGCGGTTCCCCGAGTACTCGGCGACTTTGAAGATGTCGAGCCCCCATTTGTTGATGTTCTCCAGTTCCTGGGGACCAAAAAGACAGAGGTGGGTAGGTGGGTGGGTGGGGGGGTCACCGACACCAGGGACCCCGGGTTGGGTCACTCAAGCTGGAGCCCACCTTGGCCAACAGCCCCTCCTGGTCCGTCCTCACCCCGAAGCGGGGGATGGTGGTGGCGGTGAGGTTGGAGCCGTGTGTGAGCTTCCTGACACCACTGATCTGGGACATGGGACGTTTCCTCCTCTCCTTCTCCTTCTCCTTGGCCAGTGCCGAGGGGAGCTCCACCTCATGCTGCTTGTCTGGGTCAGCACAGGGAGGGGAGGGACCCGTGAACAGGGTGGGAGCACGACCACCACCTCCCCCCTGCCACCATCCCCACCAGGATGTTGTCACCGTGATGTCATCTGGAGCATCACCCCGACGTCACGGCAAAAGGAGGATGGGTTTGGGGGGATGCTTTCCCTCCTCACCTCCTGCATGGACAGCAGGGACAGCCCCAATGCACCAGGACACACCAGTATCCACCAGTGCTCCCAGTCGGGACACCCCCAAGGCAGCAAATCCCACAAGAACTCCCCCACCCCCCAGTTTAATTCCTTGGCAAGAAACAAGGGGGACCCAACCACCACCCCTGCGGGCACCCAGTGCCACCAGCTTGATGCGGGTGCTAAGACCACTCTGGGGCTGGCCGAGGTGACCCTGGGCAGTGTCCCCTGGGGAAAAGGGGGGGAGAATTAGGGGAAGGTGTCCTCACCCAGGAAGGTGCTGGAGATGTACTCGGACACCTGATTCCCAGAACGGCTTGTCTCCGAGAGGTGGGTCAGCTCCCGGCTCAGCATCCGCTTGAACTGCAGGCAGCAGGGCTCAGGCAGGACCCTCCCTGGGCTGCCTGACCTGGGGGGGTGGGCTGTGACCCCCCTGGGGGGGGCTTTGTGCCCCCCAGGGTGATGGTTGGGGGCTCCACGCTGTGTTTTTTACCTTGTTGGAAGCCATCTCGCTGACCGAGTGCCTGGTCTGCAGCGTCTCCAGCTGCTCCAAACACCAATCCAGCTCCTCCAGGGTCTCCCGTGAGAGTTTCTGGTGGGCATCCTCTGCTGGGGACACCAGCCACCTTGGCAAGGGACCTGCCAGCAAGTGGCACGGCCACCCGGCATGGGGACGCACACGCAGGGTCCTGGCACCATGGGGCTGCGTCCCACCGAGCCCCGGCTCGCATCACCCCCATGGAGAGGAGGGGTCTGGGGGCACGGGGGGACCTGGGGGTCAGGCATCCCCAGGACGGGGGGGGGCCTCAACCCCGTCACAGGGCACGTGGCATGCCACAATGTCCCCACGGGGGTGACAGCCAGCCCCAGGGGCCCTGCTGGGGTTTTATTAATGGAAGGTTTGACGTCAACCTCGGCCGCCGCCGCACGAAGGGCGGGAGGAGCCACCAAAAACCAGACATGGAACCCAAAGGGCAAAGCCACGGCTCTGTCCCAGCCGGGCTGGGGGGAGGGGAGGACACCTTGGTGTCCCCTTCGCCAGCCTGTGGCCCAACAGGACCTGTCCCCAGTGATACAGGGACAAAAATCATCCCTAGAGACTCACCGGCCAGGCTGGCCTTGCTCCCGGAGGGCAGGCTGCTGCTTGATGCTCGTCTGCAAAATGGGGGTGGAGGAGATGGTTGGGCCCCCCCAGGGCTGTGCTCCCCCCCTTTCTGGGCTCACAGCACCCCCCCTCCTAAAGCGAGACCCTTCCCCTCCCCATCACCCCCCACTCACTTGCTGCCAGCGCGGTCCTGGAGGTGGGTGAGGTTGCTGCGGACGGTGCGGAGGCTGGCCAGGACCTGGGGGTGGGGGAGAGGGGGGGCTGGGTTCGGGCGGACCCCCCCAAGACAATCCCCCACACCCTGTCCCCTCCTCGCCAAGGCGTGGGGACAGCACCTACCTGGGCGAAGGGGGTGACGATCATGTCTTCTCCATGGCTGGGGGAGCAAAGGGAGAATGAGCGGTGGGGAAGGGAGCAGGGGGGTCTCCAGGGGGGGGGAAGGGGGGGCTGGGGAAGGGGAGGGGGGACACTCACAGGTCGCTGGCAATGGAGGAGTTGCGGGACATGGCTTTTGGGGACAGATCGTAGTCGCTGTCGGAGCGGTAGAGGAAGGATTCCCGGCGCTGGCCGTGGGGGAAGGAGCCCTGCAGGACCAGCCCCGCGCCCGGGCTGGCCTGGGGGTCCGCTGCTCCCCGGCCCGAGGGGCCATTCTCCAGGTCGAATCTGGGGGGGGGAGGGGAAGGGGACACACAGGGGATAAAGGTGGCATTAGGAGCAGAGATGTCAGCTCGTGGGTCTCGGGGATGCCGTGGGGTTTGTTGGGATCTCTGTGCCACCGTCAGCAGGCTCCAGGTTGGTGGCTTCCCACGGTGACATCAGCCAGCACGTAGCATGGCCCTGCCAGCTCCTTCATCCCGGGGCTGAGAACGGGCACAACTCGGTGCACGTGGAGCCCCTCAGCACCCTGCCAGCAGGGACATCGGTTAAGTTGGGTTGTCCCATGTCACCTGGTTGGGACAGGACCCTCCATCCTGAAACCACCGGTTCCTGCCTGTCTTGTCCCCTCCCTGTCCCCAGCACCGTGGTCCCCGATTGCCCCGAGTCCTGGGAAGCCCCAAAACCTCCATCAGCCCCAGCTCGGGGTGCCGTGTCCCCACGGCAGGGACAGTGTCCTGGCCACAACACAGAGCCAGGGGACACCAGGGGACACCAAAGTACAGCAGACATCAGAGAAGTTAAGCCCTGCCCCCTGGGGACACGCCGGTGGTGGCCTGGGGACACCCAACAAGAGTCACCTGGAAACCATGCGGGTCCACGGGGGGACGGGCAAGGGGACAGGGACCTGCGGTGTCCCCGTGGTGGCCTCACCCCACCCCCACCCCGCTCCGCTGGCCCCGGGGTCATGGGAAAGGTTGAGAGCGCAGGGAAACAGGAAGGGCTACCCGGTGCCTGTCCCCTCCTGCCACCACCACGGCGACACGGGCAAGCTACTGGGTGAACTGGGAAAGTGCGGGGGTCACCCTGTCGTCCCCCCACTCGCGCCGCTGTCACCTACCCGATGCAGGAATGCCTCCGGGACGGGCACCGGCTGCCCGGCAGCATCGCTCCGGCAGTGCCACCCGCAGCCCCGCGAGGTGGCTGTCCCTCTCCCCGGCAGTGACAGTGACAGTGCCAGCCAGGCACCGCGTCACGCCGTCCCGCACCCCCTTGTTTTCCTGCTTCGTGTCCCCGATGGTACCCGGGACACAAAGCCCCATTGTGACTTCCCCGGCCCCGCGGGTGATGCCCGCGTCTGCTCCCGGCCCTGTGCCACCACCTCGGACCCCGGTGCCACCCCCAGGGGACAACCCGGGGGAGGGGGGGACACAAACCCTGTTAAACCTCCGGGTTGTGTGTCAGGGTTAACAAGGGCTGAGCTGGCGCGGGGGGACGGGACGGGACGGGACACTATAAATAGATTCTGTGGCTGCCAAAGAGTGATCTGGTGACCCCCCCGGCGCCTGCAATGAGAGCAACACCCCCAGCACCCCAAAAAAACCCTACAGAGCTCCAAGGAGGGGGGCAACAGGGCTGAGTCGCTGGGGAGGGAGGTAAAAAAACCCCTCTGCCCTCCCTGCCACCCCCCACCATGGGGCAAACCCCCTTGGCACTGCCTGGCCACCACTGCAGTGAATGTGCCCATGCTCAGCCAGTGCCCCCCCCCCCCTCCCCCTGGCCCCCCGCTGTCCCCTGCTCCCCCCTTCATGTCCCCACAACCTCGGGAATGTGCTGTGGGGGGCCTGGGGGGGGGGGAGGCGGGGAAAGACCGACCCCATCCTGGCAGCACAACCCGGTGCCTCCTCCCACCCTCGCTGGGGACCCCCCGGGGGTGTCCCCCCGGCCTTACCCGAGGGGATGTGTGACGGTGAAACGCCGCTGGAGGCGGATGCTCTGGGTCACCAGGAGCTTCTTGAAGAGGACGGGAGAATTGCAGGGGGAATTGCGGGGGGAATTGCGGGGGGAATTGCGGGGGGAATTGCGGGGGGAGTGCTGGGGAGAAGCCCGGGCGGTGGGCAGCATGGGAGAGCTCAGGGACCCCAGGCAAGGGGACAGGGACAGCGAAGCCACGGTGCGGAGCAGGGAGCCTGAGCCCGTCCCAGCTCTGGTCCCGGCGGCCCCGGGAAAGTTTCCATCCTCATCCCCCCCCCTCCTCGGCCCCCGCGCCTGGGAAATTAAACAACTGTCTGGCTCCGGCAGCCGGCACATGGAGTGGGTGTCCCCCCCCCTCCACCCCCGGCTGTATCCCCCCCCCACCACGGTGTGTGCCTGGCTTCCCGAGCACGTGGCCCCCGGCTGGCCCTGTGCCATCGGTCATTCTGCTGTCCCCAAGGTGGCAGCTGCTCCCCACAAGGGCAGGGGGGGCTCTGAGAGGACACATGGCAAATGCCACACCGATCCTCGGAGAAAAGGAACGGCCACGGTGCCACCAAGGGACATGTCAGAGCCTGGAGCATCCCAGACACAAGGTGTGACCCTGCCAAGGTGCCACCAAGGGACATGGAGCCTCCTGGACATCCAGAGTGGCCCTGCCACGGTGCCACCAACAGACATGGCTGAGCCTGGAGCATCCTGGACACATGATGTGGCCCTGACACAGTGCCACCAAGGGACATGTGAGAGCCAAACCCACCCGAGGACTTACCTCGTGTCCCCTGCCACATGACAAGCTGCCTCCTGGGGCCATACCCGATGGGGACAGGGAGCAGCAGGACAAGGCCAAGCTGGTGGCAGTGCCACCCACAATGAAGCTGCTGGCCCAGCCGTGGGAGCTGGGTGACCACCTCCTGTTCCCAGTGGCCACAGAAATACCCGGCAGCTGGCAGGGACCCAGGAGGGACAGTGCCACCTGCCACCTGTAGCGACCCCAAACACCACCAGAGTCTGGTGCTGGTCCCCTTGCTTCCAAGTGGTGGCAAACACGAACATGGGGACATCAGGACAGAGGGACGCTGGGGTGGGAGCAGAGCTGGGGCAGCAGCCAGCAGCCCCTGGGACAGTCGGGGAGGAGGGGACACAGGACAGCCAGTCCCTGTCCCCGGGACAGCCAGTCCCTGTCCCCTCCCGGGCTGTGGCTGTCTCCGCGGGCCACGTGTAGGGGCAGCGAGCGACACCGGAGCCAGGTCCCTCGGCCCTGCCAGCTTCGTGCTGTCCCCAAGAGCCGGGCTGGGACAGGCGCGGGGCGGAGAGAGCCCAAAAATAACCCTGCAGTGCCCGAGCCACAGGGGGAGGGACCGAGGTCACCTCTGGGCCCCTGCGGTGACACCGCCTGGGACAGGGAGGGCGTGATGAGGATGAGGACAAGGGGGTCAGGACGGAGGTGGCGGGCGTGGGGACAGGGACAGGGTGGTGGGGACATTTTAGGGACTCTGACGGTGACGCTCTCGGTGCCGGTGTCCCTGAAGCTATTCCCGGTGTCCCTAGTGCCACTCCCGGCGCCCTCCGGTGCCGGTGAAGCTCCCGGTGTCACTCCCGGTGTCCCCGGTGCCGTTCCCGGTGTTCCCGGTACCGTTCCCGGTGCTGCTGTCCGCTCTACGGTGCTGAAACCGGGAGCGGTCCCGGCAGCAGCGCCCTACCCATTCCGGTACCACCGGAGCGATCAACCCCTCCTCCTCCTTCCCTCCTTTCCCTTCCACCCCAATCCCTTCCCGTTCCCTTCTTACCGGGGGGGCTCGGCCTCGTCGCCGCTGCTGGGCCCACTCTCCTCGATGGTGAAGACCACCCGGGCGGCCTCGGGCTCGGGGCCGCGGGACCCCTCCGCCCACCGGCAACCCAGCGGCGGCAACAACGGGCTCCCGGAGAAACGCCGGCGAACGGCACCGATCACCGGCACCGGGCCCGACGGGGCGGCCTCGGCGGAGTCGCGACAACGCTGCGGGGAAAAAGCAGGAGGAGGCGGGGGGGGGGGCGGTGAAGGACACCGGTACCGGGAGCTCTGCAGGGTGCTGCTGCCCGGTGTCCGTGTGGCGTTTCTCCCCCCGCAGCACCGGGGTCCCTCCCCCCCCCGCCCCCCTGCTCCCCGGCACCGGGTGCCGGTACAGCGCGAGCTCCCCCTGCTGGGCACGGGGGGGCACCGGGAGGGGGAGGGCACGGGACCAAGGGCACGGCCGGTGCACCGGGAACGGTTCGGCCCGTAGCGCACGGAGCTGCCGGGATTCCCCCACTCCCGACCTCTCGCCCCCCTCCCGGGACCCCACCGGAAAATCCCCCGGAGCCGGCGCGCAATTAAGGAGAGGTGAATAATAATTAACCGCCCATTAAAGGGATAATTAACTCCCCCGCTTAAGCGCCGCCATCCCGGTTATTACTGCCCGGGGGCCCCGGTGCTGAGACGCTCGTCCCGGGGACACCCTCTCGCTCCCCCCACCCTCCCCGGTGCTCCCCGGTACCGGTGCCGGTGCCGGTCTCACCTCCGCACCCAGGAAGGACAGCGCCGTCCGACTCCGTCGCATCTCGGTCCCTGCGGAGGGGCGGCTCCGGGAGCAGCGGCCGTGGGGGGCTCAGCAGCGGGACCCCATCCCCCCCACCTCCAAGTCCCGTGATTTACCGGCACCGGAGCCTCGGCTTTCAGGGTCCCATCCTGGTACCGCCGATCCCAACACTCGGTGTCACCAAATGGGGACAAGCCACCCCAGGGGACACAAGCACCAGGCCACAGGGATCGCTCCCAACGCACGGCACTGCGACCCCACCGCTGTCCCATGAACGATCAACCACGACCACCCGTTACACACCATCCCCGGGGCACCGGGGGACACCGGGGAGACACCGGGGGGGGGGGGGGGTGGCACCCAGGGAGATTCCTACTTCTCCACCGGCCCCGGGAGCAGCTTCAGCCCAAGGCTGGGGGATGCCGAGTCCCGGGGTGGGGGTCCACATTCCCCTCCAGCCCCCGCCCCTCACCCGTAGCCCCTTACCGGTGCCCGGTGCTCGCCGTGTGCCGCGGTCCTGCCGGGTGCGGTGGCCCCGGCGGAGTGCAGCGGAGCAGAAGGAAAGCGCCGTGCGTGCCTGACCGCTCGCTCCCTCCCTCCCATCCCACCCCTCCGGGGGGGGTTTGCGTGGCCCCCACCACCCTACGCACCACCGAACCGCACCCCGCACCCACCCTGCCCGGCCTGGGGGCACCCCAAAGCCTCCAACCCGGTCTGGAGGACCCTAAAAGCCATCAGAACCTCCCCCGGGACCAGGGTGGATGGGAAACCAGAACCGAGGCAGCAGCTTCTTTATTCGTCAGCGTGGGGGGGGTCACCTGGGGGCGGGGTGGGTGTCGTGGGACCCCTCCATCACTTTGCTCTAGGGAAAAGAAAGAGGGGTGAGCACCCACAGCTTGGCCGTGCTGCCCACCCACCCCCACACCCCACCCCCCCACGCACCATGGGCACCTCGTCCAGGTGGTGGAACCGGGGGGTCCGGTGCCGGCAGAGCTGCACCAGCAGCAGGGCTGCCCCCCCCGCCAGCAGGCAGACGAAGAGGCAGATGATGATGATGGTGAAAGGGCTGATCTGGGCAGGGGGCTGCGCTGTGGGGGGAAACAGGAACCTCATAAACCCCTCCCCCGCCCCAGCAGCACCGCAGAGGTTCTGGGGGCTCCGGACTGCCTCCAGGTCCCTGTGTCCCCCCCCTCGCTGTCCCACCCCAGCACACAGCTCCCCTGTCACCTCTGCCAACCAAGGGCCCGCCCACCCTTCCTGGTTGGGGTCCCAAGAGGCACAAAGGGGGAGTTCTCACCCCTCTACTCCCCCAGGGAGGATGGGGCAGCACAGGGGGGCTCTGGGTGCACCCAGGGATCTGCCCCCTGTCCCCCTCCTGTGAGCACAGCCCCTGAGTTGGGGGTCCAGAGGGGGATCAGCAGCGCTGACCCTGGCCATGGGGGTCCCATGCACCCCACGGGGGGGTCCCTGCCTGTCTGGTACCCCCTCCCCCGCCACAGTCTCACCAGAGCTGCCATCCACGGTGCTGCTGCCGATGGCTGATGTCATCCTGGAGTGGGATGGATGCACCGTGGCCGGGGAGCTGGGCATGGCCGAGAGGGAGGGAGATGGAGCTGTGGTGGTGTTGGATGGAGAGAGCAGTGGTGGAGACTGGGTGGTGGTTGGGTTGGGTGAGGATGGAGATGGTGCTGTGGTTGTGTTGGATGGAGATGGTGGTGTGGTTGTGTTGGATGGGGATGGTGGTGTGGTTGTGGTGGGTGGAGATGGTGCTGTGCTTGTGTTGGATGGAGATGGTGGTGTGGTTGTGGTGGGTGGAGATGGTGGTGTGGTTGTGTTGGATGGGGATGGTGCCATGGTTATGTTGGATGGAGATGGTGGTGTGGTTGTGTTGGATGGAGATGGTGGTGTGGTTGTGCTGGATGGAGATGGTGGTGTGGTTGTGCTGGATGGAGATGGTGGTGTGGTTGTGTTGGATGGAGATGGTGCTGTGGTTGCGTTGGATGGAGATGGTGGTGTGGTTGTGTTGGATGGAGATGGTGGTGTGGTTGTGGTGGGTGGAGATGGTGGTGTGGTTGTGTTGGATGGAGGTGGTGCCATGGTTATGTTGGATGGAGGTGGTGGTGTGGTTGTGTTGGATGGAGATGGTGGTGTGGTTGTGGTGGGTGGAGATGGTGCTGTGGTTGTGTTGGATGGAGATGGTGGTGTGGTTGTGTTGGATGGAGATGGTGGTGTGGTTGTGCTGGATGGAGATGGTGGTGTGGTTGTGGTGGGTGGAGGTGTCAGGGAGGGAGATGGTGTCATGGTTGTGGTGGGTGGAGATGGTGTGGTTGTGGCTATCAAAGACGTCCTTGTGCTGCTCAGTGCTGTTGGGGTTGTCGTGGAGGGAGATGATGCCGTGGTGTTTTTGAGAGAAGGTGCCAGAACTGCTGCTGCTGTGGTTGTTTTGCTGGATGAAGACACCCGGGGTGCTCTGGAGTTGGTGGCTGTGGCCGAGCGGGATGATGACAATGCCAGGTCTGTCCCTGAGCTGGTTTGAGGCACGGAGGTGGAGACATGTCCCAGCTCTAAGGTGTGCAGGAGGGATCAGGTCAGCGAGGGGCTGTGGGGCTGTGGGGCAGGTGGGGCCCTGGGAAGGGCAGCAGCACCCACCCCAGCTCCCAGCCTCAGGGTGCACGTTTTCCAGGTGGTGTCACCACAGGCAGAGAACCAGAAAAATGAGATTTCACCAACACCAAATCCCAGAAACCCAGGGTCGGGAAGAGCCAAGATCCCACGGCAGAGGGGTGGTGGTGGCCGTGTGCCAGGCCGGGCTTTGTGACACCCCCACCAGACCACTCCCCCAGGCAAGGGGGACATCGCTGAGGTCACCTGGGACGTGGCAGTGCCCTCACCCACCCCACTCCTGTTTGCACAAGAGGAGTGGGGCCAGCCCAGCCCCACGGGGGAACCCAAAAGGAAACACCCCACGGCAGAGCCAGCACCCACGTGGGGTCAGTATGGTTGGGTGCCAGGGGTCCCCACGGCCACCATGCCCACCAGGAGGGGTTGTTCCCAGCTGTCACCATGTGTCACCGTGGTGGTGAGCCCAGCGTCCAGCACCCATCACCTCCCGTGCCGAGACGGGGAAACTGAGGCACCCCGGGGTACAGGGAGGGCTTCTGGGGGGCCAGACTGGAAACGGGGGACTCCTGGCACGGGGTACCGGGGCCCTCTGCCTCCGGCGTGCCAAGGCGGTGCCGAAGCACCCACGCCACTGCCAGAACCAGCCGGCCCAGCCGGTTTGGCAGCACCGGGGCCGCATCCTGCCCCACGGTGCTGCCGGCACGGGTGGGGCCGGGTCTGGCTCCCAGCCCGGCGAGCCCCCCGGGGGGAGCGTCCCCAACGGGCTCCCGGTACACCCGGGCATAGGGTGCGGATCCCACATCGTGCCACGGGGCCCCGGGCTGCCCCAAGGCAGAGCTGGACCCCCGCCTGCTCAGCCCGGTCCCGGCGGGCACAGGGACACCCTCCAACCCCCCGGTAGCCCCGAGCACACCGGACAGAGCAGAACGAGGGGGAACACACGGCCCTCCCCTCCCGGAGCACCCAGACTCCCCCCTCCGGTGCTCCGGGACTGCTCGGGGGAGGAGACCACCGACCCACCGACCCGTGCCACCGGGAAGCAAACACCCCCGGTACTGCGGGGGGGGGACACAGACCCCCAGCCCCCTCCCCGGTGCCCCCCGGTACCTGCAGCGAGCAGGGCAGAGGCGCAGCAGAGCAGCAGACGGAGGGTGCCCCGGGCCATGCTGCCACCCCGGGACCGCTCCGCTGCCGCCTTTATCCGCCCCGAGGGAGGCGAGGTGGGGGGGAGAGGGGGGGGGAAGGAGGGGGACCCCGCCCGCAGCTCCTCCTGTGGGTCCCGGGCAGAGCCGAACCCCCGGGACTGCTTTCCTCCCCCTCCCCCCCCCTCCGAGGGCATCCATCCCTCCTGGCCAACCCTGCCTCAGTTTCCCCCAACCGGGCACTGGGAGCCAGCCCTGAGTGTCCCAGCCCGGGGGTGTGATAAGGGGACCTGGGGACAAGGAGGGCTGGGGACATGGGGACACAGAGGGGCGGGGACATAGATGTATGGGGACAGAAGGGTGCGGGGACACGGAACTTGGGGACACAGAGAGCTGTGGATGTGGGGAGATGGGAAACTTGGGAACATGGGGCACAGAGGGGTGGGGATGTGGGGACATGGATGTATGGGGACAGAAGGGTGTGGGGACACAGGGAACTTGAGGACACAGAGAGTTGTGGATGTGGGGACACAGGGAGATGTGGGAAACTTGGGGACACAGCCACTCGATGATACAGGGACTTGGGGACATGGGGACACAAAGACATGGCCCTGGGCACACGACGATGTGGTGACACTTGCAGCTGGGCAGGTGGGGACACCGGGCCCCATGCTGGAAGCAGCCACAGGGACACGGGGACACCCCCGTTGCGTCCGGGTGCTGCCGTGGCACATCCGGGGTGCAGCACGGCCACACCACGGCTGCTTCCGCGCGGTGGGGACGGTGCCGAGGTGCTGCTTCCTCATGCCAAACCTTACGGGGTCCCTGGGGAGGCCACGGTCCCCCATGGCAGGACCCCGGTGTGCCAGGGTCCCCATCAGCCCCCCCAGAGCAGGACTGGGACAATACCCGGTGGTGGCAGGGGATGGAACGTCATGGCACTGCATGGCACGGCTGGAACAGGCCAGGGCTGCCTGGTGGAAGCCAGGGAGACCTTCCTGCCATCGAGGCCACCGTCCCCAAAAACTCCAGGGAATGAGGGTCCATCCCTTGGGTGCTGCTCCAGGGGACAGAGCCTCCTCGCAGGTGGTGGTCACAGAAGAGGAGGATGGCAGTGCCGGGAAGCCACGGGCAGCTGCCAAAGCCCGGGGAGGAGCCACCAAGGACCAACCCGGCCTTGGGGGGTGACCCCAGGGTGCTGTGGGGGTGTCGGTGACCTCCCCACCACGCAGGCACCAGCCACTCAAAGGTGCTGGCAGGACGACAGCAGGGACAAAGCCACAGCCACCATCAGGACTCCCAACCACCACCTCCCCTCTCGCTGGGATCTCCCCCCCCTCCCTCAGCCCCCAGACACCCCCAAGAGACCCCCCGTAACCCCCAAACCCCTCCCGCATCCCCCCTAATAACCCAAGCACAAGGAACTCCCCCAAACACTCCATACCCCCCCCCCTCCCCCCAGCATCCCCCTCAACACTCTCCCACCCCCCGGACACCCAGATTCGGGTGTCCCCCAAAAGCCCGGGGAGGGTCACCCCATACACCCCGTCCCAGACCCCCTGTAGCCCCTCAGCCCCCACCGGCAGCCATCACCCCCTTCCCCCCCCCTTCCCCCCTTCCCGCCCCAAGATGGCCGCGCCGCTTCCTGCCCGCGCCGAGGCCCCATCCGCCCCCCCCCTCCCCCCGACTCCCCGGGCGCAGCAGACAGCCAGAGGCGGTTCTGGGTGGCGAGGGGGTTTTACTGGGATCCTGACTGGAATGTCTCGGGGGAGCGAAGGCAGAGAAAAGGGGGTGGGGAGTGTGTTCATGGGGAGTGGGGGGGGGGTCACCCCATGCTCCCCCTTCAGAGTCCATAATCGGGGCGGGAAGGCACCCCCGCCCCCACCTCCCCCATCCTCCCTTCCCCCCCTCAGTCCCGCGGGGCCCATCAGTCCGTAGCCGAGCCCCAAATCCCTCTTTCCCCGGAGGGAAGGCTGAGGGGAGTCCTCCCCCCTCCCCGAAATTCCCGAGAAGGGTGTGAGGGGGGGGGGGGGATGTTCAGTAAGCCGGCACCTGGTGCTGGTGCTGGGGCAGGAGCTGGCAGCCGCTGTTGACGTGGCTGAGGACTTTCTGCTTGAGCTGGGCGACCTGCTCCCGGAGCAGGCTGGCGGTGGAGGCCAGCTCCGTGTTCTGACTCTTGAGACTTTTCACTTTTTCTTCCAAACGGGAGATCCTTTCCAGCTTCCTCTTGCGACATTTAGAAGCGGCGATCCGATTCCTCAAACGCTTGCGTTCCGCCTTGATACGCTCCTGCGTGTCCATGTCGATGGGGGAGAGCGGGGGACTCTCCCCGAAACTCGGCACCTCCGGGACGATTTGGGGTTCGTCTTTTAAAGGAGGCGGAGGAGGAGGCGGCGGCGGAGGGAGAAGCCGAGGCGGGGGAGCGGCGAAAGGGCCGGGATCGGCGGCGTAGCTGACCGCCGGGTAGCTGCTGAGGTTGGCGTAGACCGGCGGCTCCGGGGCCAGGCCGGCGGCGGGCAACTCGCCCGCGCTGCTGCTGCTGCCGCCTCCTCCTCCTCCGCCTCCTCCTCCTCCACCGCCGCCGCTCCCCGCCGCGCTGCCGCCGCCGCCGCCGCCCAGCTGGTTCTGCTTGTGCAAGTCCTCCAGGGCTTTAACGAAACCTTCGGCAAACTCCTGTTCCTCCGAAGCCGCCGCTTTAGGGTAAAGGAACTGGCCGCTGGTGGGGGTGGTGGTGACCTGCCCGTTGGACTGGATGATGAGCCGCTCCAGTTCGGGGGAAGCCAATTTTAACAGCCCCAGTTCAACCGAACCCAACAATCCCGCCGCTTCACCGCTCGGGCCTTTCAAAGCCGCCGCTACCTGCTCCGGTAAGGCCATACCGAGCGCGTCCTTCTTCATCATGCTGCCGCCGGGGAAGGGCAGGAGGAGCCCGCTGCTACCGGAGGACGGGACGAAACCGCTGCCGAGGCCGCTCAACACATCATCATGGTAGAAGGGTGTTTCCATCCTCCTCCCCCGCCCGGCTGCGGGGGAACGGGGCCGGGGCGGGGGGGAGGGAAGGGAGGGAAGGAGGGAACGGGGGAAGCACCGTGCTCCGGGAGGGGGGGGAAGGGAGGGCGGGGGGAGCGCCGGTAGCACCGGCGGCGGGCCCAGCTCCTGCGCGCGCACACACACGCGTCTGCCGCCGCCGCGGCCCCCGCCGCGCCTTAAATACCCGGCGGCGCGGCGGTGACCTCACCACGCTCGTCTCTGATTGGCTGAAGATGACGTCCTCGCCCCGCCTCTCTTTGCATCCAAGAGGCGGGGCTTAGGGCGGCGGGGACACGCCCACCGCTGCCTCCGCCGTTGCCGGGGCAACCGGCGGGTAAACGGGACAACAGCGCGAGGGCCCCTGGGCTGACGTCAGGGCGGGGGAGGCGCAGGTCACGTGGCCCAGGGGCACAAAGGGAGGGGAGGGGGCGGGCACCGGGCCCGGTACCGGGCACCGCCTGGAACCGGGCAACGGAGCGGGGCACCGGCAGCCCGAGAGCACCCAACTGCGGCGGGACCGACCCGGCGGGGGGGAGGCTGCACGGTGCCCTGGCGCACCGGAGCCCTCCGGGTGGAACGGAGCCACCGTGGCGCCCGACACCTCCCGCGGTTCCTCTTCTTCTGTTTGAAGAACCGCCCGCGCGTCCCGGGGTTCCCGGGCCGAGCCCAGCGCTTCGGATCCACGGGGACCTCCCCCGGCTCCCCGGGGAAAGGTGTTAAACGGCGGGAACGGCGGTGGCGGCGGCTGACGTCACACCGGCCAAGCCCGCGGGCGGCTGAGGGGGTGGATCCGCGTCAGCAGTGACGTCACCCATCCCCGCGTGCAGCCGCCGCGTGGGGGGGCGGCAGCACCGACAATAACCCCCCCCCCCGGTAGCCATCCCCCTACCTCCGGTAACCATCTCCCTACCTCCGGTTAGTGTCCCCCTACCCCGGGTTAAACCCCGTACCCCTGGCTGCGGCCCCGGGGGTCCCGGCAGGGCGGGGACGGTGGGGACACGGGGGCAGTGGGGACGCGGAGCCGCCCTTAATGGCATCCAGATGGCTCCTGCAATAACGGGGGAGAAAAATCGGGGGGGAGAGGAGGGGTGTCCGGGGGGGACATTGAGCCCTCGGTGCCGGCTGTGCTGGCCCCGTGGCCCCTGTGGCAGCTGGCACGTTGTGGGGACAGTGTGACAAGGCGTGGGGCACGGCACGAGAACGGCGACGGCCGTGGGGACAGCGTGGGGACAGCGTGGCACAGGGACAATAGGGGGTGGCACGGCTCAGGGAAGCCACAGGGGACACGGGTGACATCCCGGACAGGACTGGCACAGCCTCTGAAGCCGGGACAGGCGGTGTCAGCACGGGGGACACGGTGACACGAGGGGACTGTGACCGGCAGGACTCTCCCTGCCTCACACCCCCCCCCCCCCCCCAGCTGCAGTTCATTAAAACCCGAATTAATCCCGGTTAATCAACCCCAAACAGAGCGTGGGCCAGCCCGGGGATGGAGTCCCCCCCGGTCCCTGCCACCCCCACTGTGTCCCCGGGAGCTCGGTGTCCCCAGGTGAAGCCACCATCCCCGTTTCCGCCCCCACCCCGTCATTAGGGTGCGGCTGGACCGGCAGGTTCTGATTTTCCATCCTGACGAAACCCGGCGGGTGAGGGACAAAGGGGTGGGGGGGGGACACACAGGACAAGAAAGGGTCCGTGGGGTCCCCTCCCCCCAGCATTGCTCGCACAGGGCTGGCTGTCCCCCTGCCCCTGTCTGTGTCCCCATCCCAAGCTGGGACAAAATGAGAACCAGTTCGGGCTGAAGGTGCTCGAATGAGTTTTAGGGTGGAACAAAGAGGCCCCGGGGCCTCCCTGAAGAGCGGCTGGCTGGTGGCCCAGGGACGTGAGCCACTAGCCACCTCCCGGCTGGGCCCAGCTGCCGGTAAAACCCCAGTAAAACCCCAGTAAAACCTCAGTAAAACCCCAGTAAAACCTCAGCATCCCCCTCCGAGGGTCTCAGCACCCCAAAATTTCCCCCTCTTCCCCCCTCCCCCTCACTCCCATCACCGCCGGTGCTCAGCCCCTCATCCCTTTGTCCCCAAACCCGAGCCCCCGCCACCCGTCTCGCCGGTGACAGCCCGGGGCCAGGCAGCAGATTCATTTTCTTAATGAGGGTTTAATGAGGGTGATGATTCAGTGGCCCCTTCCACAGCCCGGCCCCCGTGGGGACAGTCCCCAGGGTGGTGGCAGTGCCACCATCACCTGGGCTGGGGGCCGGAGGTGCCCGACGTGGCCCTCCCAGCACCCACAGAGCACCCACCTGCCGGGGAGAAATTTACCCGAGCACCTCCAAACCCCTAAATGGCCCCTTTTACCCCCAAATTTCCCCCTCTCCCTCCCCTTTTCCCCGGGGATCCATTCCCAACCGGCTCCGTTCCACCGTGTGGCAGGCTGGGATCTGAGTGCCACCGACTGGATCCCAAGCAGGGGACAGACAAGGTGGAGAAGAAAATAAAAAACAACGAAACAACAAAAAAAAAAGCCAGAAACGAAACAAAAAAGAACAAAAAAAAAGGAAAAAAAAAACCAAGAAAAAAAAAGAAAAAAAAAAGGAAAAAAAAAGAGAAAAAAAGCCACCCTGAAAAAAAAAACCAACCAAACCCCCCCCCCCCCAAAAGAAAAAAAAACAAGAAAACAAAAACAAACCAACCAAAAAAACCCACAACGGCCCAAAGCAAACATTTGGACCCGAACAGAAGGTTCGGTGGCATCACGGCCAGCGGAGGAGCCGCCTCTGAGTCAGGGCCAGGGGGAGGGAGGGAGGGAGAGAGGAACCGAGCTGGGAAAAACAAGAAGTCACCGCTTGCCAGCCCCGATCCCCCGGGGGCCACGGGGGCCCCGACAAACCCGAGAGAAAAAAAAAAAAAAAAAAAAAAAAAAAAAAAAAAAGGCATAAAACGAGTTTAAAAAAGGGGAAAAAAAAAAAAAAAAAAAAGGAGGAGCGCTTGCTGTGTATTTTTAGTTGCTTAGCGCAGCCCTGAAGTATTTCAGCAGCCACTCCCTCCGCGTCGCAGTCGCTGCTGTGGAGCTATTCCTGTGCCACCCCAGGCCTGAGTCACGGCACGACGGCCCTGGAGCTGCCACCCCCCCCCAAAAAAAAAAAAAAAAAACATCAGGGGAAAGGAGCCAGGAGGGTTTCCAGGGTGGTTTTTTGCTGGGTGTCCCCCCACCCCGCAGCCCATCCCGTCTTTCCGGCCGGGACGCGTTGGCTCCCACCCACGCCGGCAGCGAAGCTCAACCCTTTTTCCTCCTCTCTGCTTTGTTGCTTTTATCTCACTCCTCCCTGGTTTGGTTGGGGTTTTTGTTGGGTTTTTTTTTTTCTTTTTCAGCTTGCACACACATCGCCCCCCCCCCCCCCTTCGGAGCTTGAATTGTTTTTTCTTTAGGGCTGGAAAGCCCCAAAGCTACGGGCGAGCATCACCACGGAGCTGTGGTCCACCCAACCTGCTGGAAATTGCAGCAGGGCCAAAAATATTCCTGGAGAGGGGGTGGGGAGGCAACCAAGGAAGGCTGTGAAAGGCCCTGGTGGTAATTAAAGACAAAAAGTTAACGAGTTCCAAGGCCCCAGCCTCGCCAGGAGATAAGATGTTCTTGGAGAACCCAACCCTGAGCTGAAGCCAAAGGTCCCATTGTTGCAGTGAGGATTTATCCAGTGGGAACAGACCCGAAATCCAGACAGTTCCCTCCTTCTCCAGCCCCAACACGTGGAGTTTCTGTGGCTGGAGGCAAGGAGCAGGCTGGGAAGAGGAAAAACTGAGACAGGGTGGGGGATTTGAGAGGAAATTTCTAGGAGGGAGGGTGGGAGGACACAGGTGTCTCCTTCCCAGCACTGGGAATTGGCTCCTTGGGAGAAGCTGGGATGGAGAGGTGGCAGGGAACACCTCGGGGAGGAAAAGTGGTTGGGGAGGACACGTGGGTGCTGTTGGAAACCAAAGTTGGGGCCTGGGGTGGGGGCAAAGAGAGAAGGAGGCAGTTTGTACAGGTGGGTGATTTATTCCTACTCCCCACTGAGCACAAGTTGTAGAAACATTAAAAAAATAAGTATCTATAAAAACAGGTTCTTCACCCATTTTCTCCCTCCAGTGGTGATGGCAGAGGAGGCTCCAAGAGAGGAATCAGTTGGAAAACCAAAACGAAACACAAACAAACCCCTAAAGAAACTGTTCAAAACAAATCACAAGATCAGGCTTTCCCCCTCAAATTGGATTATTTCATCTCTCCCAGGGGTTAAGCCAAGGTCAGAGCCTCTTTCTCCCCCAGGCAGACCCCTCAGCTGGGATATTTTCGGGGTGCATTTTGCTCATGGGAACCCTGAGTGCCATGGGATGGAAGATTGGAGCAACCCAAGGTGGGAATTCCCAGGAACTTGAAGGTAGAGGAGGGGACAGACTGGTCTGTGCCACCAGGGAAGGGATTTGCTGCCTGGAAGTGACAAGAGCAGAGAAAAATCAATCACCAGGTAGCAGGAAAAGAAGAAAAAAAAGAAAAGGTTGAGAAATATTATTGGAGTTCAGGACTTGATGTCAATGGCACAGGGGGGAAAATAAATCCCAGCTCAGCAGGAGCAGGGAGAGTAAAGGGGCAAGAAAACACAGAAAAGCTTTTCCTTTCAAGGCAACTTCTCATCTGAAGTCCTATCAGTTAATACCCTAATTGGGGAACCCTCATTTATCACAAAACTTGGAAAAAAAAAAAACTTGGGAGGATTCATCCCAACCTCAACCCCAGGAGAGAGAGAACTCCCCAGCAACAGAAAAGCAGCAAGAGCTTCCAAGCTGGTTCCCAGATCTTTAAGACTTCTCCTGTGAAGCCACAATTGCCTCAAGTTCAGCAATTTCAAACCAAAACACATCTGTTACCAAGTTTCAGGTATATATACATTAAAAATAAAAATACTCCCAAACAATCCAGTAAGCCTTTGCCTTCCTTCTCACACCAACTCAGCTTGGAAATGAAACCTGGGGAGCCTGAAAAATAAAACTGTGCTCTCTCTCTCTCAGGAGAAAGCAGAAATGAAGTCCTTAACCATGAATAATTTTTTTTTTTTTTAAATATTTCCAATGATTTGCTGCCTACAAGGAGTGAATTTACCCCTTTACCCAATTCACTTGCCAGGGGGGTGGGGAGGGGGATGTCCCAAACCAGATGATTCGGGCAGGGATGGACAGGGAGAGGAGCAGAAAGGGAACATTTGTGGTTTGTTTTTTGCAGACGTGGCAATCCTGAGGTGCTAAAAAGCCACCCGGTGGTGGTGGCACTGTCCCCAGCTTGTCCTCATTGCTTTGCTGCTTGTCTGCCTGGCTTCTTTTCCTGCTGCCCTCTTCCACTGCCTGGGATTCCTCGACCACGGCCACCAAAGACACCTGCAGGGCCAAAAAGAGCAGGGATGAGCTGGGTGTCCTGCAAACAAACCCAAGGAAGGTGGATGACTTGAAGATTGGCTGCAAAACAGCTAAAAAAAATAGCCCCTTCCTGCCCCTCTTCACCCCAAAAGCAATTCCAGGATCCCAGCAGACATTTTTTCTCCTGGAATCTGGCTGGGGATCTCCTCCCACAAGAGGCAGAACCCAAAGAGACCCCAGAGCTTCTCTAGAGCCTCCAGGAGACATCCCTAAACCTAAGGCAAAAAAGAAAACTTGCTCCAAAGCCCTGCAGTCCTTGGGATGCTCAGCAAAACCTGAATTTGGCAAGGCAAGAAGTAAAAGATGCAGGATTACCAGTGTCAGAAACAATAATCCTTTCAACTCCATGCACAATTACAGCTTTCCTCCTGCCTGCTGGCCTTTTTTTTTTTTTAAAAAAAAAAAAAAATTGTTTTAACCCTCCTCCCTTCTTGCTCAGGAATGAGAGCCAAACCTTTTGAGCTAATTAACAAATGCCAAAGCTTCCCTTGAAAAACAAAACCAAACCAAACCAACCCTTCCATCAGCAAACTGAAGCTGCACATCAAACCAGGAGGGAAACTCCACCTCAAAAAACACAGCTCAGCTCTCCAGGTGGAGATTTCCACACAGCAAAGCAAACATGGCAGCTCAAATGTTTGGCCAAATAACCAGATCCCAGAAAAAAAAAAAAATAATAAAAAAAGCCCCAAACCCAAAATAAAAAAAAAAAAAAAAGAAAAAAGCTGCTCTGCCAAGTGCTTTGGACACTGCAAAGGGAAGGAGGAAAAATAAAAACGCCTTCAGATTTGTAAAGGTCACTTCTGCATGCTGGGAGCTTCCAGGAGGCAGCAGGAATCTCATGGGTTTTGTTGTTCTTCCCTCCAAAAGTCCCCAGGGAGTGGGAGATGCTGCAGGGTGGGGGTGGGGGGATGGCCCTGGGTCAGTCCTGGCTCTCCTTCCACCTTCCAAATGTTCCTGGTGCTCCAGCAGGGATCATTGTGCCCCTTGGAGCCTTGAAAAACTTCAGTGTTTCCTCAGCAAAACCCCTGAGTTTTGGTGCAGTAAATGAGGATTTTGAAGCTCCTCAGGTAGCAACCCCGGGGCCAAGAGTGGTGACCTGAAAGGGGATCACAAAGATGTGGCAGAAAGGGGAGCAGGGAGGGAGATGGCTCTGAAAGGAGAGAAACAGCTCTGAAAAACAACTCTGAGGAGAGAAAAAGCTCTGGAAAATAACTCTGAGAGGAGAGAAAGGGCTCTGAGGGGAGAGAAAGGGCTCTGAGAGGAGGAAAAGGGCTCTGAGGGGAGAAAAAGGGCTCTGAGGGGAGAAAAAGGGCTCTGAGGGGAGAAAAAGGGCTCTGAGGGGAGAAAAAGGGCTCTGAGGGGACAGAAAGGGATCTGAGGGGACAGAAAGGGATCTGAGGGGACAGAAAGGGATCTGAGGGGACAGAAAGGGTTCTGAGAGGAGAGAAAGGGTTCTGAGAGGAGAGAAAGGGTTCTGAGAGGAGAGAAAGGGCTCTGAGGGGAGAAAAAGGGATCTGAGGGGACAGAAAGGGATCTGAGGGGACAGAAAGGGATCTGAGAGGAGAGAAAGGGTTCTGAGAGGAGAGAAAGGGCTCTGAGAGGAGAGAAAGGGCTCTGAGGGGAGAGAAAGGGCTCTGAGGGGAGAAAAAGGGCTCTGAGGGGAGAAAAAGGGCTCTGAGGGGAGAAAAAGGGCTCTGAGGGGAGAAAAAGGGCTCTGAGGGGAGAAAAAGGGCTCTGAGGGGAGAAAAAGGGATCTGAGGGGACAGAAAGGGATCTGAGGGGACAGAAAGGGATCTGAGGGGACAGAAAGGGATCTGAGGGGACAGAAAGGGTTCTGAGAGGAGAGAAAGGGTTCTGAGAGGAGAGAAAGGGTTCTGAGAGGAGAGAAAGGGCTCTGAGGGGAGAAAAAGGGATCTGAGGGGACAGAAAGGGATCTGAGGGGACAGAAAGGGATCTGAGAGGAGAGAAAGGGTTCTGAGAGGAGAGAAAGGGCTCTGAGAGGAGAGAAAGGGCTCTGAGGGGAGAGAAAGGGCTCTGAGGGGAGAGAAAGGGCTCTGAGAGGAGAAAAAGGGCTCTGAGGGGAGAGAAAGGGCTCTGAGTGGACAGAAAGGGCTCTGAGGGGAGAAAGGGATCTGAGAGGAGGAAAAGGGCTCTGAGAGGAGAAAAAGGGATCTGAGGGAAGAAAAAGGGCTCTGAGGGAAGAAAAAGGGCTCTGAGGGAAGAAAAAGGGCTCTGAGGGAAGAAAAAGGGCTCTGAGAGGAGAGAAAGGGATCTGAGGGGAGAAAAAGGGATCTGAGGGGAGAGAAAGGGCTCTGAAAGGAGAGAAAGGGCTCTGAAAGGAGAGAAAGGGCTCTGAGGGGAGAAAAAGGGCTCTGAGGGGAGAAAAAGGGCTCTGAGGGGAGAGAAAGGGCTCTGAGGGGAGAGAAAGGGCTCTGAGGGGAGAGAAAGGGCTCTGAGGGGAGAGAAAGGGCTCCGAGGCTTCCATCAGGACAGTCTGGGGAATAAAAAAAGCAAATCCATCCCCAGCTGAAGTGCTCTGAAAGCCTGAAGTGAGCCAGGGAAGGAAGAGTTGTTTGGGTGACCTGTTTTTTGGGGTTTTTTTGTTTTTTTTTTTTAGCTCAGTGGCAACCTCCCCTTTAGCAGAGAATTACTGACCTCAAACAGGAGGAAGACAAACCCTCACCCATATTAAAAAAACAACAAAAAAAAAACCCCAAACCAGGATGAAAAGCCCCATTAGAATGGGGGAAATGCTGATGGTTTGATCTCCCCCACCATGGTTGGAGCAGTATCCCCATTTCCTGCTCTCCCAGACCCCAATTTTCCAGGGCCACATTCCTGAAGGATCCAGGAGGGGTTAAAGAACCCAATCCAGCCTCTCTGAAGCTCCCTCCCAACCCCAGGAAGGAGGGAAGCACATCCCTGGCACCAATCCTTCCTCCTCCTAAGGAATTTCTCCACAAGCCAGGCTTTCAAACCTGATTCCCTTGCACCAGAGGTGAAGCCTGGAGCCAGGGATCCCCCTCAGCCTTCTCCAAGCTGGAAAACTCCCCCCATGGCATTTTTTTTTTACCTCTTCCAGCACCTCCAATCCCACGGCCCTTTTGCTGCTTCTGCTGCTGCATCCCACCACGGCCTCTGCCCTTGGACACCACCTCTTCCTTCACCATATCAATGATTTCATCAGGGATCCGGAGGTATTTGATGGTGCTGCCACGGATGTAGCACTCTGGCATTCTCCAGAATTTGTCTCCATCCTGTCAGGGAAGCAGCAAATCAAAAAATAATCAAAAAAAACCCCAAGAAACCCAGTGCTTTTGGATCACTCCGAGGGGCATCGGGGAGGTTCTGTCACTTCTGCTCAGGGTTTGTGACCTTTTCAACACTTTCTGAAAGCATTTGCTGCTTTCAGAATATAAAATATATAAAATAGAGGGGTTTTCCCTCTCCCCACTACAACCTGAGGGGTGGGAACTGAGCTAGGAGTAACTTTAGTTTAAATTTCTTCCACTACCTCACAGAAAATAAAAGAAGAGGTTGAGGAAAGGAGGGAAAATGGGAACTGAGAGCAGCAGGAGAGAGGTGGGGGTGGTGAGTTCCACCCCAGAGCTCCAAACACCCAACTCTGGCACGAAAAAACCACCAAAAGTGCTGCCAAGGTGTGCAGTGCAGGGCTGGGTTCTTCCTCTCACCTTCCCTCCCTCCTTCCCTCCTCCAGGGGGGGGATGGAGCAGGAATAGGGGGGCAGGAATGGAGCCAGCAGGATGGGGAAGGGGAAGCAGCAGCTGCTGGGGGGAATTTCTCTGGAGATAGAACCCCCTAAAATCGTTCTGGGGGCAGGGTGTGTGTGGGGGGGTGGTTTCTCACAGCCATTTTGGGGTTTTTCCTTGCTGAGGAGGGTGGTGGTGGGAAGAGGAAGGAGCCCAACAACAATTTCCCTGCCCGTGATGTCACAGGGAGGAGGGACAAGGGGACCCACACCTCCTGCCTCCATTCCTGGGACTAAAAAAATTGCTTTTTCCCTCCCCCCACCACCTCCTCCTCCTCCCCCCCTCTTCTCTCCAGGAGGAGTTATTTGGGGCGACTCTGCCTGCCCAGACAAATCCCTGCAGCACAAGAGGAGACAGAAAGAATCTGCTCCTAAAAAACCACCCAAAAAAACCCCACCCTGTCCTGGCTCTGCCCTCTTGGCTCCAAACCTCCTCCTCTTCCTCGTTCCGGGCTCCCCGGAGTAAACATCTCCCCCTCCTTCCCCCTTCCCCCTTCCCTCCTCCCCTCCCAGGGGGCCGGGGCTCCCGGTTCCTCGCCACCCCGTGCCATCTAGTGGCCAATCCCCACCAGTGCCACCAGTAAGGTGCTTCCAGTTGGTTTTTCCTTCGAGTTTGGGAAGGATTTGGGGGGGTTTGAAGCCAAGAGGAAGGAGGTGGCCGCTCGGCTGGGGGACAGGATCCCTCTGAGTCCCTCCTGGCTCCATCCTGACATCCAAACGCTGGCAGAATAAATTTGGGGAGGGGTAAAAGGGGTTGCAGAGAATGAGGATTTTTTTTTTTTGTAGGAATAGAGCAGGAAGTGTGTCTGGGATATTCCCAGGGAGGTCAAAACCCAGATCCCAAACTCCTGAAGCACCTTTGGCCAAGGGCACCCCGGAGCTCCACGGTCTCTGGTTGGAGGATGGGAGAAAAGAGACAAAAATATGGATTAAAACAGCAGAAAAAGGGAAAGGGAACTCACTGCCCGGGCTGAGGGAGATTCCTGAGCTTGGGAAGCTCCGTTTGGCCTCGGGGGGTGGGGGAATGGTGGCCCCGAGCCCCAAATTTGGGGGGGAAACTCGGGGGACAGCCCTTGGTCCCAAAGAATTGCCTGAATCCCTTATTTCCCACAAAACCCACACTCCCACGGCAGAGGGGGCCTCCAAGTCAGCCCGGGGGGGTTGGGGGAGGTGACCCCGATTCCCGGGGGGGTGACCCCGATTCCCAGGGGGGTGACCCCGATTCCCGGGGGGGGTGACCCCGATTCCCGGGGGTGCAGCCTTACCCGGGATGTGCAGATGACCTCCCGGAGGTTGATGTTCATCCAGTTGTCACAGCTCACCAGGTGCCCGTTGTACGTTTCCCCGTTCTTCAGCTCCACGAGCTGCGGGGGAAAAAAAAAAAAAAAAAAAAAAAGCCAAATCCCAAAAAAACCCCAAAAAAACCCAAAGAAACCACCGAAAAACGGGAGGCAGGAGACGCCGGTCCCGGTGTTAAGGGGCTGCGGGGCCGGTACTCACCATGGGGTGGTTCTGCGCCGTCTTCAGCAGGGACAGGGGCAGCTGGGAGAGGGAGAGAGGATTCAGGCAGCGCCGGGAACCGGGAAACCCACCGGGAACCGGGACACCCACCGGGAACCGGAACCAAGCAGCGGGGAGAGTCCAACCGAGCCCTCCCCACCCCTCCGCGTCCTTCCCCCCGTTCCGGGCCCTCCCCACAGCCCCGGGTTGTCCCCCCAGCCCCGGTTCGGCCCGGTCCGCTCCGGTTCCTCACTCACCATCGTGCCGGAGCCCCGGAGCCGCCGCCGCGCCGGGCGCTGCCGCTGGACCCGCCCCCCGCCCCAGCGGAGCCAATCAGAGCGCGGCCCAGGTCAGGAGGAGCCAATCAGAGCGCCGCGCGGTCCCGGCCGAGCCAATCAGAGCGCGGCCCGGCCCCGCTCCGCGCTTTTTTGCGGCAGCGCCGCAAAGCGAGGAGCGGTCCCGTTCCCTGGTGTCTCCTCCCGGTACCGGCGGATCCGCGCCGTGGTTCGCGCTCTCCCCGGGTCCCTTCCCCACCCTGAGCGTGAGGGGATTGAGCGTTTCGTGGCGGTTTGACAAAGTCCCTCCGGAGCCCGCGCTGAGGCAGCCGCCCCGGAGTCCCTCAGACTCCCCCTTCCAGCTCCGGATAACGGGGAAATGAGCCCGGTCCCGCTCCCGCCTCCGGGATCTTTCCCGCTAAAGACATTTCCGCCCAGCGGCGGAAGCGGCGCGTAGGGACCGCTCTAGGCGGCGGGGCGGAGTGAACTCGATGGTAGCGGAGGGGGGGACGCTCTAGGCGGCGGGGCGGAGTGAACTCAATGGTAGCGGAGGGGGGGACGCTCTAGGCGGCGGGGCGGAGCGTGCTCGGTGGTGGCGGGGCGGGAGGCAGCGCTCAGTGCGGGGCGGCGGCGGGACCGGGAGGGACGGGACGGGACCGGACCGGACCGCGATGGAGAAGCCCCGGCGGGCGGTGGTAGTGACCGGTACGGGGCTGAGGGGACTCTCAGTGGCGTTTGGGGGGGGCAGGGGAGGACTTTGAGGTGAAGGAAGGGGGGGGGAGGGGGTGAGCTCTTCCCTGAGGTAAAAAGGGAGGGAGGGGGGGGACCCTGGTCCTGAGGGGAAGGGGGGAGGGACACAGGAGGTGAGGGGGGGTGGGGTCCCCTCAGGGGGTGGGGGGAGCCCCTCCCTGAGGTAAATGGGGGGGGGGGGCGATGCACCCTGGGGGGACCCTGGGTGGGGGGGTCCAGGGAGGCTTCTCTGAGGGGTATCAAGAGCCTGGGGGGGGGGATGTTTGGTGAGGGGTTTTGCAGTGATTTTCCTAATATTTGGCCGGTGGGGGGGGATTTGGGGTCCCCCTCTCCCATCCCTGACCCTCCCCAAGGAAGGGCTCTGAGTCTCCCAAGGAGGGGAATGCAGATGGAGGGGGGGGGATGGGGTTTGTTGAGCACCCCCTTTTATTACCCCCTCACCCCTTCAAGGTGTGGAAACTTCCCCAAATTCCCACCCCCCTGGAAAGCCTTTGGGGGGGAAAGAATAAGGCTGAAAGCACGTGTGGGGCTCCTTTCCCCGGGGTACAAAGGCTGGGTTGATTTGTGGGGAAGGCAGAGCTGTGACAAATGGGGAACTGGCTGGAACTATTCAGGTTCCCTTTCCCTCTCCCCCTGCCCCCTCCCCAGCAGCTGAATTTGGGGCTGGGTTTGCATAGCTCAGGGCTGTGGGGTCCCTGATGTGCTGGAACAGTTTTTAATGGGAGGCAAAAATGTGCAAAGGAGCAGGTGGCAAATCCCTGACTTTTCCCAAAGCCTGGATCCTGGCGCTGAACTTGGGTCAGGAAATACTCTCAGAGAATGATAAATGCTCTCAGAGAAAGCTTCAAAGTGATCAAGTCCCTCCTCATCCTAACCCTATTACCCTCTTTCTGATCAGCCCCCACTAAACCCCCACATCCAGACTGGTTTTAAACACATTCAGGGATGGAGACTCCACCACCTCCCTGGGGAGCCTCTTCCAGTGCTTAACAACCCTTTCTGTAAAGAAATTTCTCCTGAGACCCAACCTAAATCTCCCCTGATGCAACTTTTCCTGTTACTTGGCTTTCTCCTCTCTCTTTGACCCCCTCCTTGTTCTTAGGGAAGTCTGGGGTTAAAATTCAGTGGGGATCTGGTCAGGTCTGCCCCTTTTTTTTCCCACCTGTTGTTGATGTGGTGCTAAAATCCTTTTTCAAGAGCAGTGTGTGCAGCTTCTTTTGGCTTAGAACTCTTCAAGGTGAGAATCCTGGGAAGATCTCTGCAGCCAGGTGACAGCTTGGAGTGTTTGGAGCTGGGGAAGGGTCTGGAGAACAAAGAGAAGGGTCTGGAGAACTTCTGAGGAGCAGCTGAGGAACCTGGGGGTGTTGATCCTGGAGCAAAGGAGGCTGAGGAGAGACCCTCTGGCTCTCTGCAACCCCCTGAGAGGAGGTTGGAGCTTCTGCTCCCAAGGAACAAGCAACAGGACAAGAGGAAAGAGCCTCAAGTCATGCCAGGGGAGGTTTAGATTGGAGAGGAGAAGAAACTTCTTCACTGGCAGGGTTATCAAAGAAGAGAGAGGTGGATTTTATTGAATTTTTAAGACTATTAACAGTTTCTTTAGGAATTAAACCCAGCAGGTCCCTGCTCTTCCTCCAGACTCACTTAGGACATCCCTGAATTGCAGAAGTATCTTAAAACCTGTCTGATTCTTGCTCACCTGTGCTGCAGTCATAGCTTTTTTTTAATCCCACTGGCAGGAAAACCTCCATTTGGAATTTGGGGAGACCTTTGGAAGGTTTATCCCGGGGGGATTCCAACCCTGGTTGGATTGTAGGAGATTTCCCCCCCACCCCCCAGCCTGGGCTCTGCCTCCTCCTCTCCAGTGTAACCTCAGAGCTCCTCTTGATAGCAAATAGAGTGATTCCATTAAAGTGTCATCCAATATTTGTGCTCCCTGAAATCCTTTCAGGAATTAGACCAAAATTTATGCTTCCTAATTGCAGGAGGCTCAGAGGGGAAGGCTCTGAAATGGAAGGATATTGATGTTACCCCTGGATAAATTGTTTCACCTTTGTCTGCTTGCTCAGGAAAAGCTGTTAGGGATTACTGGTTAACTCTGAGTTACTCATTTAGGGGTGGTGAGGGAGGAGTTTTGATCATTTTATTAGGGAGCAGTTTTGATCATTTTATTAGGGAGCAGTTTTGATCATTTTCTTGTAACTTTTGCTTTTTGCTCTCTCTCTTGGTGAAGAGCAGAGGAGAGGTGGTGGGGAAGCTGAAGCCATCAGCAGTGGAAAATCCAGTCAGGATTCCCTTAGCTGGTCATAACAAGTTTTGCTAACCTGGTCAGGAAGGAAACCAAACCAAACCAAAAACCTGGTGCCTTTGGGTTTGTTGGGAAAAAAAAAAAAAAGTTTTTTGGAGGCAAATTATTCCCAGGAGGAGGCGGAAGCTCCGACGTTCCTCTGGAGGTCTCTCCTTTGGTCCTTGGCTGTCAGGAAAAGAGGGATTGGGCAAGTAGGGATTTTCTTTTGGGGTACAGAAAGCAGGGCAGAGTTTTCCAGCTGGAAGCACTGCCCAACCTTTCAGATTGGGTTCAGCTCTGTGGATTTTTTGCTCCTCTTGCAGGGTTTGGACCGTTTGGGGAACACGCGGTGAACGCCAGCTGGATCGCAGTCCAGGTAAGGCTTCCACCTCCTTCCTCCCAAGTTCGACCCCTGCTGGGAAGTTGTCTGGGTGGGTTTCAGTTTGCAGCTGCTTCTCACTCCCTTCTCATTCCAGGGACCCCAGGTGGTCAGCTGGAGAGGGATTTGCTTCCCTAAAAACAAGCCCTTAAGGTAGAGCTGAAGTGAGTAAGGAATTCATCAGCTCGCTCCTTAGGTTTGGAAGGTGGGGCAGGGAGCCTGGAGTCTTCCTTTGCTTTAGAGAATTAACAATAAATAAAAAAAAACAAGAGAATTTTCATGTTTTCTTGAGTTGGTTAACCTTTAATCTGAGTCTCATCAAGTTTACTCCTTCCCCAACCCCAGGAGACTCCCAGCTGGTCAAGTCTTGCCCAGCCCCCAGTCTGAACATCAGGACTTGGATTTCAAAGCAAAGCAAGGATCAAGGATCCCTGCTTGAGCAGATCCTCCATGCAGGAGCAAATCCAGTTTATGCCACTGCTATAATCACAAAAAGAGGAATCCAACTCCTGCTGGATTCCCAGCTCAGCTAAGGACTTCAGGTTGTGTTGGGAAATGATTATTGAGGGACCACGTTAGCCCTCTGCTCCCTGCTTTGGCACTTCTGGATGTGGTTTCTGACAAAGCTGCTGGCAGTTCAGGGGGACCTTTTAGGCTGGTTGCTGAGGGAATTAAATCTATTTTTCTCCCCAGCACATCTCTCTTTCCTTCAGCTCCTGGAGATTAATATCTTCTTTTGAATGCTTTTAAATTAAATCACAAACTCTAATCAATTACAGCCAACTAATGCCCAGCTGCCTAACGTGCTGCCTGGTGCAAGGAGCTGAAACCCTTTTCCTCCAAGAGAAAAAGAGAATATTGGAGTGAAGGGGTAAAGTTTGAGACAAGATGCAAGCTGGGGATGTGGGGGAAAAAAAAAAAAAAACCCCAAAAAACAAATTACAGAGAAGTTGACTCGTGAGCCCAGTTTGTGCTTACTGGTCAGGTACTGGAAGCTTTTATTTTAGAGGAGTGATCTGGAATTTCTGTCAAGCAAATCATTCCCTCAGCCCACTGCCTGCCAGGTGAAGGAATCCCTCCCCCCCATTTCAGTTTTAGAGGTTTGGGGTTGTTTTGAGAGGCTGAAAACTGGAGCTGACACATTTTGGGGAAATGACTCAGGAGGAGAGTGGCTCAGGGATGAGCTCAGAGCTGCAGCAGATGCAAAGCTGCAATAGTAGGGGACAGAAGTTAGCACTTACTACAGGAAAAATCTGGTTTTTTGTGTGTGTCTCTCTCTGCTGCTCTCACCTGCCCTGATCCCAGCACTGAAGGCCTCAGGAAGTTGTCACCCTGGTGACTTTTGGGGTGGTTCTGGAGCTTTTCATTTCTGATTTCTGGCTCCGGTGTCACCGCGCTCCCTCGCTGAGTAAAAGGGCTGCACAGGGCAAGCTGCACAGGTCAGAACTGCTGCAAAGAGTAACAGCTGGAATAAAAACCATCTTCCTGACTAACTCTGAGGCTGAGGGGAACAAAGCCCCCAGTTTTTTTGGGGGGCAGCTGTCATAACCCCCAAATTTAGTACTTTTTTTCCCATCCCCGCCGCGTTTATTTTTTTTTTTTTCCATAACCACCAAACTTACTCATTTATTTCCCCACTACTATTATTTCAGCATCACTGATGAGTCCCCCAGGGAAATTCCAGCCTTGTTTCAGAGCATTTTTCCCCCTCTCAGTTTCTCCTCCTCTTCCTCAGAACCCAACTGTTACACCCGAGGCGGTGGCTGCGTCTCCCTCCGCTCCGCTTTCTGCCTCAGCCCCTGAACTCTGGAGGCCACGGGGAGGATTTGCCTTCCCTTGCCCCCTTCTCAGCTCAGACAAAAAAGGAACAGCATGTCTTTGAGCTCAGGCTTTGTGCAGGTTTCAGACAAGGGACTTCATGGAGCAGAGGGGACACAAAGGCGTGTCTGAGTTGCTGGAGCCCAGACGGTGTGAGCTGCATTTTAATAGAGACAAGGGGAGGGGGAGAAGACAAAAATGTTTAAAAAGAAAATTCATAAAAATCAATTAAACAACCTCTGGAAAGCCTTCCTAGCTTTAGGCCTGAGCTGGCTGTGCTTTATTACACCTTTTATTAGCCTGCAGCCTGAGGAGAAAATGCTCTGCTTTTCTTCCCAGGCTTCTTTTTGGTTTTATTTGGCTGCTTCTCCAGAGCAAGGGTTGTGGTGTGGCTTTCCCCTCCTGACTGCAGGGAATTTCTGGTCGAGCTGTTTGGGTTTGGAAACCAAGTGATTTTGACACGTGGGTGCCTTAAACAGTGGCAGCAGCAACCTGCTAATGGGGGGATGAAACATTTGGAGGTTTTTACACATCAAGGGGGGGGGAGAGATCTTTCAGTTCAGAGGGAAGGCTGATTTCTTTCTGCTTTCTTTTTTGAGGCTTCAAGTGAAAATATTCCACCTTGATAGTGCTTGGCTGGGGTGTTTTTTTTCACCTTTTGACCATTTAACTCGAGGAATTGTTTTTCCAGCTGCATTTTTGCTTGGGGAGGGGGGGGAAAACCTTCCTTTCCAAAAGTCTCAGCAAGGAATTTTCTGTTCAGAGGGCTCAGGTGTAGGCACAGGTGTGGGCTGTGAAGTCAGTGGCCTCCTGCTTCACCCCCCAACCCCCCCCCCAAAAAAAAAAAAAATGCTTTTGGCTGAGCTGGAGGAGGAGGAGAAGAGAGGTCAGGGTGCATTTTGACATTACTCAGGACAATTGCTGTCAGGGTGTCTAGACAGACCTGATAAGGATATTAAAGGCTGACAAAGACACCCATTGTGGAGGGGTCAGGGAATGGGTCAGCCACGTTGGTTTGGCTGTTTGGCAGGTAGACAAGGCTGGGGGTAATAAGTTGTCTGGGGAGGCCAGGGTACATCTTTATTATGGACTGGGATTGGTTAAAAAAAAAAAAAAAAGTGAGGAGTTTGTAAATGGAAGGTTTACAAACAGCCTGGAGGAGGTTGCTGGCACTGGGGTGGTGCAGCTTGCTCTGGTAAAACTTCCCACCATCAGATCCATCTCAGAGTTTCTGTGCTTTTTGGGAGAGTGGTGATTGGATTCTTCCCAATTAACACCCTGGAGATCTTCTTAAAGTGGTTGAGTTGTGTTTGAACTCTCTCATTTGTGAGCTCCTTCCCTTCCTAACACCAGCCCAGGCAGCAGGTGAGGGTTTTCCAGGGGGATTTGTGTGGGGAAGCTGTGAGGAAGCCTCACTTAGCATCCATCTCTGGTAATGAACAGCTCTGGGTGCCAGACACTGATCAATACAGCAAAGCCTTTAATATCAGCCCTGCCCTGGGAGCCAGAGCCAGTGATTTATCATCCTTGTTGCTCATATCCATGGAGTTCTTGCTCTTTGTGGTGTTTTAGTTACCTTACATCTTGTTACACTCTTTCTTCTGTCCCCACAAGTGTGAATTTATTTTTTTTTATCCTCAGTAAGGAAACAGCTGCAGGAAAAAAGGGGCCTGGAGCTCAGGTTTAGATAGAGGGGTTGGGGTTGTAATGGGGGGAGTCCAAAAACCTCAGCTTGTCCTCTCACCTTGAATTTGAAAGGATTTCAAACTGAGGGAAACACAAGACTGGAAATGGAGGAAGCTGAGTTGCAAACAGCTCCTCTTGTGCTTTGCAAGTACAACCTCTGACCCCAGGAAAAGAAAGCCCAGGAATCTCCTGGAAGAGCAGCTCTGGGCTCTTGATCACCCCACTCAAAGCTGAAATGGAGATAATTTGATCACTCAGATGGAGATAATTTTGATCACAAAAGAATATTTGGGTGGTTTGATGGCTTCTACCTCAGCTCCAGGGGTTGATGGCAGAGAGAGCTGCAGGTTCTTTTCCTGATGCTGGCAGAAGGAATCATGTCAAGCTTCTGGCTGGCATTTTTTTTTTTTTTTCACCTGATGTAGCTCTTGGTGGAGAGGAGCTGCTGCTGGGTCTTCAAACCAAAATCCAGGGTAGAAATTCAAGAGCTCACTGCTCCTCCTGCCTCCAGGAGGGTCCTCTCCAGAGGAGATGGAGCTTTGGGAGGGCTCTGACAGAGGCTTGATGGCCCCAATCAGTCTTGAAAAGCAGCTGCCAGGTTTTTGTCAGAGTCCCCAAAGTTGTCTTCATCAGAGGGAAGCTCATTTTGGGTTAAATGCTGTGGGAACCCATTAAAGGTGAGAGCTGAAGCCCTTCAGCCACTGGAGAAGTGGCTCCTGGTCAAGGTCTGAGCTCAGCTCGTGGGTTTTTTTTGGGACTGGTTTGGAACTTGGTTTTTCTTTGTTAGAGGTGTTCAGTCCTCAGGTTCTTGAAAGTTTGGGGTAGGTTGCTCTGGGAGGTTCCAGTCCTGATGAATTTCTCCTTCTGGGCCAGACTGGGAAAGTGTAAAGAACCAAATGAGCCTGGAACCAAGGCCTTACTGGTGAGACTGGGATGCCTTGGAGACCAAAAAAGAACAAGGGAGAAGCACCCAGGCCCAAGGGCTGTGTTCAGCTCACAGTGTTGGGATGAAACTGGGGGGGGGGCAAGAACTTTCCTGGCTTGAAAGGAGGTATTTAACTGACACTTGGTGTTTTAAAAGGTTTAAAGGAAATTGGCTGAGTTTATTGCCTGGATTTTTGGGATGTTTTCAAGGCATGGTTTTAGTTAAGGTTGCAGAGGGAGAAATCCTGAGCTGCATGAGTCAGATGAGCAGAATGAAACACAATGGATCAGTGGAGGTAAAGCCTGGTGCTGAAAAGTCCTTTCCCAGTTTGGAAACTGACTGCATTGTGTTCCAAATTCTGCCCAAACCAAAGGAATCTGCTAAGGAGGATGTGCCAGGGATCCTGGGGGGCTTCCTGTGAGGAGCATTCCTGAAGATTTGCAGGGAATCAGGGGCAGGATTGCAGCCTGGGGGTACCATCACCTCACCCCTCTGTCTGCAGCCAGATGGGGGTTTGCTCAGGGAAGAAATCCTCCCAATTCTCCTTTCCCTGCCTAACTCTGAGGGTTTTTTGCAAGAAGGGAGCCTGAGGAGCTGCTGCTCCACCTCATGCAGCCAAATTTTCTTTTGAGGGGGGGGTGTTGCTGCTCACTGGTGTCTGTTAAATGGTGATTTCCTTCTCAGAAACACATCAGAGCAAACCCAAAGGGTCCTGTGGGCACTGACTGTTAACACAGGTGGAGAAGATGCCTTTGTTGTTCCCTGTTATGTCTTTTTTTTTTTTTTTTCCCCCTTTTACAGTGCTGTTTACAGGGTTATTCAGCCTGCAGCATCTGCTGGGCTGTGCTCACAGCAGACTCAGCTCATAAACTTTCCCCAACTGTACCCTCTGCTGAGCTGGTGTCTGACCATCTTGGTTTTGCTTTCTTTCCTCCTCTTTTTTTTTTGTTTGTTTGTTTTTTTTTTTTTTGTTTTTTTGTTTTTTTGTTTTTTTAGGAGCTGGAGAAGCTGGGCCTGGGAGATGATGTTGATCTGCACGTCTACGAGGTCCCAGTTGAATACCAGACAGTACAAAGACTCATTCCTGCCTTGTGGAAAAAACACAGCCCAGAAGTGAGTGAGGAAAGGCAGGAGGAGAAAAAAAAGACACAGCAATGGTTGGAATCTCTCCTGCTTCCACCATCTGAAATCCCCCTTTTTTTTTCTTTTTTTTTAATGGGTGCTCAGCCTGGGAGTCCCTGGCTAAGGGCTTTTGTTGGGAGAACATGTGGATTTGTAGAATTTGCTAGCTTGGGATAGAAAGCTGGAATTCCTGGGAGCAGCTGGTGTGAAGAGGCCACTGCAGAGGGCTGTCTAGACAGGGGTTAGGCTGTCAACCTGCCAGCCTTCAGCTTTGCCCCCATTACATGAGAATTTACACCAGGAGGAGGTGAAAGGAGCAGAATTTTTCCACGCAGCCCCCACGAGCTCGCTGAGAAAAGTGCCTTGTAGCTGGGATTCTCCTCCAGGGACTCTTGAGGTGGGAATTAGGGGCTGGGAATTTTCCCCTGGGTTGATGGGAGTTGTTTCTTTCCTCCTGTAGCTGGTGGTGCACGTCGGGGTTTCGGGTATGGCCACGACTGTGACTCTGGAGAAGTGTGGCCATAATGTGGGCTACAAAGGTTTGGACAACTGCAGGTTCTGCCCTGGCTCTCAGTGTTGTGTTGAAGGTGGCCCTGAGTGCATTGATTCCATCATTGACATGGACACAGTTTGCAAGAGAGTCTCAGCTCTGGGCTTGGATGTCACTGTCACCATATCCAAGGATGCTGGAAGGTACAGGAATCCCAAACAGGATCCCAAACAGGATCCCAGGTGGGGTGGGGAATGGGAGCCCCAAGGAGAAGGACTTGGGAGGTGTTGGGGGAGGAGAAGCTCAGTGTGTCCTTGCAGCCCAGAAAGCAACTGTGTCCTGGGCTGGGGGAGGGGATTTTTCCCCTCTGCTCTGGTGCTGGGTCCAGTTTTGGGGTCCCCAAAGCAGGAAGGACACGGAGCTCTTGGAGTGAGTCCAGAGGAGGCCCTGGAAATGCTGGAAGGGTTGGAGCAGCTCTGCTCTGCAGCCAGGCTGAGAGACTTGGGGGTGTTCAGCCTGGAGAAGCTTCCAGGGAGACCTTAAAGCACCTTCCAGTGCCTGAAAGGGCTCCAGGAAAGCTGGGGAGGGACTTTTTAGAAGGAGATGGAGTGATGGGATGAGGGGTGATGGCTTTAAACTGGAAGAGAGGATACTGGGAAGAAATTTTTTGGTGTGAGGGTGCTGAGCCCCAGCTTGCCCAGAGAAGCTCCCAGGCAGTGTCCAAGGTTGGATGGGGCTTGGAACTCCCTGGGCTGGTGGGAGGTGTCCCTGTCCATGCAGGGGTGGCACTGGATGAGCTTTAAGGTCCCTTCCAGCCCAAACCAGTCTGGAATTCTGTGATGATTGGCACGAAGCCATCACCCAAACTCCCAATTCCCTCCCTGCTCGTTTTCACTGGGTGTTCCTGCAATGCTGAGGGATGAGCTCACATCTCCTCCTGTGCTGCACTTCACACTCTTTATTTATCACTTGTTGCTAAATAAAAACTTCATTTTATCTTTCAGATACCTCTGTGACTTCACTTACTACACCTCCTTGTACCAGAGCAGGGGGAGATCAGCTTTTATCCATGTGCCTCCTCTGGGAAAACCCTACACAGCAGAACAGCTGGGCCGGGCCCTCCAGGCTATTATTGAGGAAATGCTGGAGGTTTTGGAGCATTCTGAAGACAAAATTAATTGTCAGCATGAACATTGAAAGTGGGCAGAAGCTCTCCTGGTGTTAGTATTGCACTTCCCAAAGTTGCCCTGCTACCCAAGTACTGGGTGTAGGGGGAACAAATGGGTCTGAAACTTCCAGACCCCAGAATTGGAGACTTCAAAAAAACCAAACAAACAAAAAAGAGGAAAATTTCCAATAGAAATTGACTTTTTTTTTTTTTTTTTTTTTTGGGTCCAACATCTGAATTTCAGCCTGGGCAACCAAGGATCCAAACTCTCTTCTGTGAAACACCTGCACCTCCTGGTTTCTGCAGTGCCTGACACGTGTGCTGTGCTTTACTCAGAGCTTACAACCAGGTTACTACAGGTGGAAAGTCTGAACTTGGTGTTCAGGTGCTGGGAGTTGCTCTCCCAGCCTTCTCATGACTCGTTTTTAAGTGGAAAGCTCTGCTTTCAGTTTTTGTGGGGTTTTCTTTTGCTTTTTGTTTTGGGTTTGTTGTTTTTTTGGTTTTTTTTTTGGCCCAAACTGGAGGTTATTGCAGCAGGGAGCTGGAGTGGCCTGGGTTTGTCTGCAGAAAGCAGAGACAAGGAGGCTTCAGAATCACTTGGCTGGAAGGGAGAAAGATATTTTTAGGCTCTGATTTTCACCCCACAGTGTCCAGATATTTGTAGGGTCCTCTGTAAGGTGCTGCTTAACTTCAGGTAGAAAGGATGTGGTTTGGGTTCCTTTTTGTGTGGAGCAGGAGATAATTTGGGTTTGTTTTTTTTTTTTAATGAGCCTAACAACTATCTCCAGCTGTCTTTTTTTTTTAATTATTATTATTTCCACCCTCTGATGCCACCTTCCCCCCCTCAGCTCAGCTGGATGCCAGAACACACCAAATCCCCAGGGGTTCCAGAGCTTTGCTGAAGGCCACTTTCTCCACAGGAGCTCCTGGACCTGGCCTCTTGATGCTGAGCTGTTTATTTTTGAGCTGAAGGCTGAGTAATTTCTAACTTTCAGCCCCTGGGGAAGGTTTGCTGAAGGTTTTGTTTAACTTCAGCTCCAACTTTTACCACCTGGATTTCCTCGGAGCAGAAACCGAATCCGGGGACATCCGAAGCCTTCCCCTTATTCCCCCTGTCCCTAAACCAGCTGATTTGAAAGGAAAAAACAAACCCCATTTATGCTTAGATGGAGCATTTGGGCTTTTCCTTAGTGTCCCCCTCCCAATGGGAGGGTTTGAAGTGCTGCTTCTTGTGGGAAATCCTTCACTGGGGGATTGGCCACGTGGGCTCTGAGCAGGTTTGAACGTCGTGCCTGGAGCTTTGCTCCCCAATTCCCAAGCTCCAGGGAGAGCAGAGGAGGTGACAAAGTGGCAACAGGCACAAAACAGGCAACTTGTGACCCCCCCAGGTCTCGTTGAGGGGTGAAGAGATCTGTGATTTGAGCCTAAAAAGAGCTGGATGTGGAGAAACCCCCGAGGTTTTGAAGGATTTTCCAAATCCCCTGGCTTGGGTTTTTTCCAAATGCTGAGTGACTCTGCTAATGTATCTCTCAGTGAGAGCTGCCAGGTGCTCTTTTCCTGTCCAAGTCAAGTGACAAAGGAAATGCCACTTCTCCTCCTGACCCTGGAGAAGAGGACAGAGACTTCTGCCATTTTAAGACACCTGAGGGCACCTGAAGATTTTATTTTTTATTTTTTTTTTTTGGGAGGGGATAGAATTGTGGGGTTTCCAAGGAAATAACCACTGGATTTACCCTACAGGCTTTTTCCCCATCAACAAATGTTGCCTTCCAAGTCAATATTCTAATTTTTTGTGTTGAAATATGAAGTAGCACTTGTCAGGCAGTCAGCAGGCAGGCAGACTTTCTGACTGGTAATTTATTCTATTTAATGTTTTGTTTAAATATTGGTGGTCTGATGCATTTATTTGTTCTGTTGTGTTTTGGGATTGGGTTTTTTGGGGTTGGTTTTTTTTTTTTTTTTTTTTTGGCAAATAGTTGAGCTCCTTGTAGGTTGATTCCTTTCTCTGGTAAGAAGTTTTTGTCATGGATGTATCTTAGCTGCTAATGAGAAGAGGAGTAATTAACGTGTCCTGCTAAGTTCAGCAATTGATTTTTGAGTAATTATCAGTAATGCCCTTTAATTTCTCTGTAAAGTAGTTAAGAATGAAATGGGAGGAGGGGAAGATCAACAGCTTAGTGAGGTGATAACAAAAAGAACTGAGGATGGAGGTAAGGAAGGGCTGAGAGAGCCACAGGGGAGGTTGGGGACAGCTTCTGGTGACAAATGTCCCTGATCTGTGCATGTCCAATGTTTGTGCTTCCTTTGAGCCCCAGAGGTCCCCTGGATGTGGCTCCAGACTCACCAGGTGGTTTTGTCACCTCTTGGACATCTTTGTTCCTGGTGCTCAGGAGGAAAACCTGGAGCTGCTTCTTGTGACTGCTGCTTGGCCAAGGCCAGGGGTGCTTGACCTACAGGGTGGTGTTAAAAAGCTCAATTTTTGGAACTATGGACGTGGCTTGGAGCTGTGTGTTTCCTTATGATCTGGTTTGAGGGGTTTTTTTTGTTGTTGTGAAGCTTCCACCTGTTTCTTAGAAACCATAATTTATTTTATAATCTTTTTTCTGGGGGAGGGTGGTAAGAATTAGTCCTGGGAGATGAATTTGTGGTAGAGACATTTTGTAGAGTGAAATGGCATTAAACTAATTTTATTTAATCTGACCTAAATTAAACACTTTTGTGGGTTGTTTTGGGTTGGTTTTTTTTTTTTTTAACCTTTTTGTTAAACTCCCAAATTCCCACTGCCTTTCTAGGTGCATTGGTTTGGTTTTTATTTTTCCTTGGCATCCAACTGATGCAGAGCTTCCAAGAGCTGATCTTTTGTGTCACACTTATCATCTACTTTCTCTTTCCAGATCATCAATAAATAGAATTTGCTAATTTGCACTGACTGGGAGACCTGTTGCCAACCACATCCAAAAATTCCCTGCTAGTTTGTAAGCTGGAGGAAATTTCAGGTTTAGTGGTAATTACTGGGCCTGCAATGAAGGAAAGGTAAAAACTGGTAAAGTTTTAGAATCCTGGGGCTGCAAAATTGAGATTTTTTCATGGAGAAACAGGGGTGAGAATATTTGGTGGGAATGAGGGAGAATTAGGGAGGTTCCACACTGCTGGGTCTGCTGTTATTTTTCTCTGCTTGCCAAGAGCTTGGAGTAGGGATGGGTTTTGAGGTTTTGATGGAGTTTGGTGGTGAGAATTGAATTTAAATGCTGTGGAGGAGTTTGAGGAGCTCCAGGTACTTTGTAAATTTGGTGCTTGTGATGTCAGGGGGATGTTTCCTCTGAGTTAAATGGGAGAATCTGCATTATAAAACAGCAAAAAAAAAACCCCAAAAACACCCTGTGAGCTTAAAATTTAAAGCTTCACAGGGGACTTGATCCTCATGGGGTCCCTTCCACCCATGGGTTTAGGACATGTTTGAAGGTGAACACTCATCATTGAGGAGCTTTTTTTTTTTATTATTTTATTTATTTTTAAATTTTTTTTCCAAGACTGTCAAAAAAAAAAAAATCTGTAAGTTTCACACTTACCTGGAGCATTCCCCAACCTGGTGGCTTCCTCTTAGAGGTGGGAAAGGCTGGAAAAAGGCTGGAAAAGGTGATGGAGATGGTCAGAGGTGTTGAGTTGGGGTTGTGACACGAGACTGCAAGAACTGCTGAGCTTCAAGAGCCCTTCCAGGAGGGACCTTCCCCAGGGCCTTCAAAAAGTTGGAAAACTTCCCAAACAACTCAACCATTGCTCTGCTTTCACCCCCTCCATGAGGAGGAGAGCAATCAAGTGTCCAAACCTGGAGAGAAACTTTTCCTGGCTGAATCCTTGCAGGAATTGAGAAGGATTTTTTGCCTTCAGTGTCACCTGGGTCCTTCCTGCTGCCAGGGCTCAGGTCCTGGACATTAAATTCCTTTTCTTTTGCTTTCAGTGCCTCAGTCAGATGGCAAAGGGGATTATTTCATGCCACTGTTGTGCATTGCCTGGAATAAAAACATGGGAGCTTCCAGGCAAATGGAGAGCAGAGACTCCCAGTGCTGTTTGTTTTTTTTTTTAATTCACAAAAAGGTTGGAAAAAAGTTCTAATCCACTGATATTGTCTTCTAATACTCCAGTGATCTTCATTTGACTGAGGGAATGAGTGGTTGGCTCATTTCTTAGGAAATGTATGAAAGGAATTGCAGAAGGAGAAGCTTCTTAAAACTAAAAATGGGGAAAAAAAACCAACCCCAAACTGTTAAAAGGAACTTCCCCAGTAATGCAAGAGCAGCAGGGACTCTGCTGCTTCCCAGTTCAACCTCTTGGGGCTCATGCATCTTTTTGAACTCATGATGAAAGCATCAGAGCCCAGGCTGATGAAGAGGTAGAAAATCCCCTTGGATAGCTGTTTGGGTTGGGTTTTTTTTTTGCTTTTAATTAGAATTTTCAGCTTTCATCCCCCAGTGCAGGTAATAAATGGTCAGCAGTTCATTTGGATGGGGGAATTTGTACAGAGTTTTGGTGTTTTTTTTTTTAACCAAGTAACTTCCTTCCTGTTGTCTCCTTCCTTAGCCTGCCCAGTAATGTTTTTCAGGAGAGAAAATTCACTTGAGTGAGAGAAATTTCAGAGCTGAAAAACTGTATCTGTCAGCTCAGAGAAAACACCCCAAGTCCCCATCTTGACTTTAGATGGATTTGGGACTTTTGCAGCAGGAACCCTCATCTTTTGTGGTATGAAGTGCACTTTTTTTCCTAAAAAGAAACTTGATTAGTGTCTTATGGGATGCAAGGGAGATTCTGCCAAAAAGCTGAGGAGATTTTTTTCATTCCTCTTTGTCTTAATACCTGAAATCCACTTCTGCTCTGGTTTTTATAGCAGAGAAAACCCCTCCCTGTAGGTAGGAATGAAATGTAGGGGATGAAACTCTACACACTGCCCTGAAACCAAACTGCTTCAACACCTTCAGGTTTCCCAGTGCCCCAGCTCCTTAAATCCCAAATGTTTACTTGGATGGAACAGGGAGTGCCTTGTCCTCAGGTCTGCCAGGGGGATGGAAAAATGGGGTGGTGGGCACTGGGACCAAGTGCTGGACTTGTAAACCCCTTTTATCCTGGGATGCTCCTCAAAAAGCAAACCCAAAACTGAGTTCTTGAGGTTTTTGGACCTGAAAAAGGGGGAAAAAATGGATAATATTTGCTGCTCTGGTAGTTTGGTTGAATAATTCTGTTTTTTTCTTGAAGGTTTGTTCAGGCTCTGCACGTTCCAGCATCACTTTGGGCTCCTCCTTTTGTTAATTGTGCTGAAATAATGAGCTGACTCTGAGTATCTCAGGTGTTGCTGCTTTTGTCCCCTTTTAGCTACAATTTTCACTCCATTTTGGGGCTTTTGGTTTGGTTTTTGGTTGGTTTTTTTTTTTTTTTTCTCTCCGTGTGTTCTTGCAGTGCCTTGTAAACCCAACCAACCCCCCCTGTCACCAAAGGGCTGTTGTAATAATAAAAAAAAAAACAAAAAAAAAAACCAAAACAAACCCAGGAACATCCTTTCAGCTGGATTGGGACTTTGTAAACTGAAAACAAAATTCAAACCCACGTTTCCAAGTCAAATAAAAAGAGTTGAACTCTGAGCTCCTGGTGGTTTTTAACAAGGTGCCTCTTGCAGGGTGGGAATTCCAGGCCAGATAAATGGGGTTTGGGGTTTTTAGACTTCAAACCCTGGGGCTACACAGATCCCATCCCCCAGGGCTGGGTTTTGGCATGGAAAACAGTGCTGTTTGAGCTCATTCTCTTTGGATTTTTTAGGTTGTTTTCTTCCAAAAAGCTTTGAAAGTTTTCTCTTGCTGTGGCCCTGAGTTTCTTTGACCTCTTCTCTTCTTTCTTTGTACCTCCAGGGTAATTCTTTGTTTCCAGCCCTTGCTTTTGCAAAATATTTGGTGAAAATATTTAGAACCTTGGTGTGAAGGCACATGGGATGGGGGTGGCAAATCCTGGTGCCCCTTGAGGGTCTTCAACACCTGCAGCAGTTCTGGAAACCTGGAAGTTTGGGGCAGGAAAAGCTCCAGGATTTTATCAGGATTTTAATTTCCAAGTTGAAGGCTCCAAGCTGGATAATTCCAGGAGGTGACAGTGAAAGATCTGGTTAATAACCTCCCAAAACCACTGTTTTCCTCAGAGTTTTGGTTAAATTCTGGAGGCAAAGGCAGAATGGAGGCTTCCCCTGGGGCTTGGAAATCAGAGTTTGGAGCTGGGATCCTCCAGCACCTGGAGTTTCCTCTAAACTGGAACCAGGACAAGACTAACTCTGGGTTTACCTCTCCCCAATGACTTAATCACCCAAATTAACCCTTTTTTTAATTTATTTATTGTTCTTAGGTGAGGTGTCTGCCCTTGTTCAGTGCCTCTGGGAGCTGCAGGTCTGGTAGAACTTCAGGGGTGCTGGTGAGAGCTGCACAAGGAACATCCTCTTGAGTTCTTGGCTTGCCCTTTTTAGCTCCAGCTGCATCCTACAAAGTCTTTGTTGCCCCCTAAGATCTGTCAGGTAACCAAGGAGTTCTTGACACCCCTTTTTTTTATTATTTTTTGCAGTTTCCCCCCCCTCCTCTCCACAGTTGTGACCCAAGCAGGTTTCAGGGTGAAGCCTGGGGGGGTGCTGCAGGTGACCTCCTCTCACCAGTGGTTCTGAGCACTCTGGCTTTGATTCCCCAGGCTGCAAAATCCCTGGTGGGCACCTCAAACCCTTTGGAAAGCTGCCCTGAGGCATTTTCCTGCCAGATTCCTTCTGCCACGTTCCTTTTCTGGAGGAAGAGCTCCCTTGAGGATCGTGGGAAGAGGAGCAGTGTTCCTGGAAGCTGCTTGGGGTGCATTGAACTTGACTTCTTGCCTTGGGAGGAAGTTGTTAACCCTGGAGCTTTCCTTGTGGTCTCCAAGAAAATCTTCCTGCAGTGCCAGGCTGCTCCAGGCAGCTGAGTGCTGCAGGAGCTTGGGTTGGTTTGGAGCTGAGGACCAGCAGAAAGTTTGTGTTGGCTTCTTTCAAGCTCCCTCCCCTCCTTTTCCTGCTGCCACTGGTCCTGACTGGGAGCAAAATGGGAAGGGCTGGTGCCACCAGATGGTGCTGCCCTCCAGCTTCAGGGACAGTCTGGAGCTCCAGCACCTCAACAGCTTGGGCTGGGGGGCTCCAAACTTTCCAACCTTTCCATGGTTCCATCATCTCTTGGGTGAAGGAATCTGCCTGAAGGATGGAGGTGGCACCCAGGACCTCTAAAAGTGTTTGAAACCCCTGTAGAGGTGCTGAGGGACATGGGTGAGCATCACCCAGTTGGGTTAATGGTTGGACTGGAAAGGCCTTTTCCAGCTCAAATGATTCCAGGATTCTGTGTCTCCTCTGTGGAGCAGTTTGGATCTTCCTGCACAGCTTTGCTGAGACCAAAGGCTGAAATCCTGTCCCTGGCAAAGCCACCCCAAGGAACCAGGGGGAGATGGAGCTCAGGGAGGTCACACAACCCAAAAGCTGAGCTGGGAGAACTTCCCAACCCTGCTCCAGAGGGTTAACAGTGGTTTGTGACCAGAGCAGAGATCAGAAAGGAAAACCTTTTTTTTTTTTTAAACATTTTTTCTCTGCTTTTTCTGTCTTGGTTTGTTTGGGTTTTTGATGTCCTGGCCCTGGGAATGTGTTTTTTCCAGAGCTTGCTGAGTTCTCCAGCCTTTTCCTTGCAGATGGAGCCCTGGCTCCTTCTGCTTTGATCACCCTGCATGCCAGGAGCACCCGGGAGCTTGGAGACCTTGAAACCCCAACCTGGATCCTGCTCCCTGCTGATGAAACCAGGGAGTTTCTAATTGGCTTGAGGAGGTGCTGACTTCTTCCTGCCAGGCAGCCTTTGAAGGTTGATGTCATCCTCTTGGGTAAACCATGTGGTGATGAGGTCACTTTTTAACCTCAACTCTCCAGAGGGAGGAAAAAAAATCATCCAATTTCTGACTGGTGGGCTGCTTGGATCAGGATTGGGAAGAGGCTTTGGGAAGGGGTTGGTTTTGCTGGGCTCTCACCTCCTCAGAGATCTCCATTTCAGGTTTGGATGGAGCAGCCTGCTCTCCTCTCCCTCTTTTTCTTCCTCCCCCTTCTCCAAACCCTTTGGAAAGGAGGGGGGATTTTTGGGCAGCTCCCTGCCTTTTCCCACCTTCCAAATCAAACCTCCTGGAGCCAAGGTGCTGCGGAGCCCCCACCCCTTCTCTTCCCACCCCCCCTGGAGCTTCCAAAGCAGCTGCTGGGCCAAGGGAATGGCTGGAATTTCCTGCCTGCTGGGAGCAGCCCTGGCCCTGCTGTCAGCAATGGAGAGCTGTGTGGGCAGGTCCCAGGTCAGGCTGGGCTCTTCCTGAGGATGGACACACTCTGAGAATCCCTCAGGATGTGCTTCACGTGGTGGAGATGCTGCTCTGCTGGAGGATTTCCCCCTTTTTTGGGGGTTCCTCACCCAGAAGGGGGGGGACACAACCAGATTTATCTTTCCTTGCTGCTCGGAGGTGAGTCCTGGAGCTGGGCCTGGGTGTCTTGGCAAAGGAGAGGATTCTTCTCCTCTGGAAGCTCCTCTGGACCATCCCTGGATTCTCCAGCACCAGAAGGCCAAGGAGATGATCTGAAGGCTTCAGAACCTCTGCTTTGCAGCCAGTTTGAGCTCGTTGGGGTTGGTCAGGCCCAGAGAAGGTTCCAGGGAGAGTTAATCGTTGACCATGGGTGCAGTGGATGTCTTTGTCCAAGTGGAGCAGAAGTCTCAGTTTTGGCAGATGCTGTAAACCAGCAGCAAAAGGAAGAAAAATATTGATTCTCACCCCAACGGGGCAAAAGCTGCTTCTCTGCTCACCTGACCCACCCTGTGTTGGTTCTTCTGTTTAAAAATGTCTAAAGGTCAAGACAGCCAGGGTTCTGCTGATTCCTCGTGACACTGCTCAGCACTGGAAAACACTGGATCCAACTGGCCAACCATCCCGGGCTGGCAGCAGAGCCAGAGTCCTCCCCTCCCATCCCCCTGCCCCCAGTTCCAGACCTGGAATGAGATGGGATGGAAGAGAACTTGCCCTTGATGGACCACCTGGAAGGCCCCTTGGGTTCTTCCCTCTTCCCTGAGGCTTTTCTCCCTTGGAATTACTCCTGGAAGTGCTGAAGCTGCCTCCAGCATCCCAATTCCCTCAAGACCAACCCCAAAAGGCTGCTCAGAGCTTCTCCTGTGAGGAACCTGTGCTGCTCCTCTCTTCCTGACCCTTGGATGGAAAAATCCCCCATGGGAAAGCCTCATTTACCTCCTTTGGGAGTAAATACCCTCCTGTAGCACCCAACATGCTCGCCCCAAGTGGTTCTGGTTCTGGTTCTGGAAGTGATGGCAGTTGCCTTGGGGGATGCTCTGGTTGTCCTGGCCCCTTCTGCCTCTTCCTCAGAGGATCTCAGCACCTTCCTGGGAGCTGCTTGTGCCACAAAACCAGACCCCAAGTTTTTTTGGGGTGAAGGGCAGCAATTCCCTTCCCACTGCTGGCTCAGCCCAAGGCTGCAGAAATCCCTGGGGGTGGGATGGGGGGTTCTGGGGGAGGAAGTTTGGCAATTTTGGGGGGAAGCAAAGCTCCTGTTGCACACGGAGGGTTTGGGGTTTGTCCCGGATGGAGCCAGGAGCTTCTCTTGGCCTTGCTGGAGGTGGCTCAAGTTGAAGGCCCCACCCAGGCTTGCACTTCATGGGGAAGTGACTCATGTTCATGTTCCTCTTCCCATTTCTTTTGGGGCTTTCTCAGCATTTGATTTGCAGTGTTGGCTCCTTCCCCCCCAACCCTCTGGAGCTGTGGGTGGCTCTGGGGGACACAGGGGGTGGCAGTGTCCAGCTGCTCTGTCCTCACCACCCCGTGGCTGGAGGATGTCAAAAGCTCATTGACACCTCCCCAGGCTCAGCACTGCCCTCTCTGAGCTTCCACTGGGTTTTCTTAGCAGCTTTTCCAGCTGCTGCCTCCCCAAAATCCCAAGTTCTCAGAGCGTGGAGTGAGGGCCGAGCGTGGGGACATCACCTCCTCCTCAACCCCTCTGAGATGTGGCCTCCAGCATCTCCCTGGCCAACTTCTCCAGCTCCACACCAGACAACTGAGGGACACGTGAACCCCAGAGGAACCCCCAGGAAGCAGAGTTGGATAAATGTGACTTCCAGAGGAAGAGGAAACGTGGGAAGGAGCGAGGGGGAGCAGTGGGATGGTGCTGAGAGGCTTTGCAATCCCATCTTGCAGCCTGGTGAGGACAGGCTGGGACATTTCATCACAGGTCACTTCATGCTCCCAACTCTTCATCCCCCCCGACTTTTATGGCTGCTGTAAATCTCCAGACTTCCAGGGCTGGCGCCTTTTTGGGGAGAAAACATCCGGTTTTGGCCAACTTTGATGCTGGAGGTCACCCTGTGTCCCTGGAGGATGGGGCTCGTGCCATGCAATGCCCAGAAAATTCCCTGCAAAAGCAGAAGTTGGGGATTTAGGGGCTTGCTGGGTCTTCTTGCTCAATGAGGGGGTTGGTGAGGGGGGTCAGGAGCTGGGGGGTTGCTGTCCCTTTCCCTCCTTCCAGGAATTGGGGTTGGAAAGGACCCTAAAGGTCACCTGGTTGTAGGGCCAGCACCTGGAGCAGCTCTCCAGGGGAAGCTGTGGTCCCTGCCTGGCTCCTGGCAGGGCAGGTGATGTGTCACCCAAAATAAACCTGGCCCTGAGGGTTCCCCTTGGGGTTTTTTTTGTCCAGGCTGGAGGCTCCAAGCTGGGAAGAGCAGCAGGAGATGGTGGGAAGTGCTGGGAGGTCCTGGATCTCTGGGTGCAGGACAGAGGGGCTGGAGATGGGGTGATCCCCTCCATGTGATGCTGCTGGTGCTGAGAAACTTCTCCTTTCAGGGGTTTTGGGGTGAAATGTTGGGTCTTGGGTTTGCCTCAGACAACTCCTGGAGAAACCCTGGGTGAGAAAAGCAGGAGCAAGGCTGGAGCTGGAGGAAGGGGGGAGAGATGTCCTGAGGGGGAGAGAGAGATCTCCAGGGGGAGATGGATGTCCCGAGGAGGATAAACAGCCATAAATCCTGGGATTATTCTGTCCATCCTGTGGCCAGAGCTCAAACCCCAGATGCTCGACTCCCCTTCAGGCCATTTGGGACCGGCCTTGCCTGCCCTGGCCCTGCTCCTCACCTCATCCCAACCGAGGATTCCTCATCCTTCTGCTCCCATTATTTTTGGGGGTTTTTTCGGGGGGGGTCGAAGCATCTTTTGGAGACGGGTGGTCCCCACCTTTGGTTGCTTGTTCCTGCCGTGGGTTTTCTCCAGTCCCAGCCCTCTCTCGGGGTGATGTAACCCTGGCCCAGGTTGCCTCAGGAGGGATGGGATCCCGGACCCGGCTGCTGCCGCAAGCCGGGCTGGGGTGTCATCAGCCACTTCGGGAGAACAAGGTCCAACAGGACCCAGCTCTGCTCACATGCTGTCACCAGCCCGGCCCTGGCACCGCTCCCCGGCTCCGCTCCAGCTCCCGGGGTGGGGTTTGGGGAGGGAGGAAGGGAGGGAAGCGGTGGGGATCCGTGTGCCGAAAGGTGAGGGATGGAGAAGGCAAGCGAGGATGCGGGGATGGGCGATCCAGCTCCCGCCTGCCCTCTCTCCGTCACCTCCCGTCACCCCCGAGGCCATCGGGTGTCACCCGTGGCCAACGAAGTCGCGGGGGGGGTTGGTGGTGAGGGGGATCCCCCCCGGCATGGAGATCCCTGGGGGGAAAAGGGGTTAAAAAGGCAAAACCGCTGTCTGAGGATAAAGATTCCGAATTTTTCACCTCCGCAGCCCAGACCCGGGTTGGGAATCACCAGAGAGCGACACTTCCAGAGCTCCTGAGGAGAATCCCGGCGAGATTCCTGCTTGGGCGGCACCGGGACAGGGGAGGGGGGGACGGGGGGCGGGCAAAGTTCTGCTCTTTATAAATCCCCATCGGACCCAACTTCATTCATTCCCCCGGCAGCATCGCCGGGAGCAGCACCTCCAGTTGGATTTCGTTTGGTTTGATTGGCTCCTAGAGGGCTCGGTTTATTTTTTTTATTTTTTTTTCCCACTTTTTCATTCCATCCCGGAGCGATGCCGAAGGCTCTGCGGGACCTGGGAGCCGCCTTCACCTTCCTCCAGCTCCTCCTCCTCCTCCTCCTCACCAGCGTGGAGCCGAGACCTCAGGGCTGGGACCAAGAGAAATTCCGTTTGGAAAGCATCAAAAAAGAAATCCTGGAAAGGCTGGGGCTGTCGGCACCCCCCGTGCTCCGGACCCCGCTGGACACCCAAAGCATCCGCAGAGCTCAGCGGCTTTACCGGCAGAAAGTGGCGGAGCTGACCGGGAACCGGAGCCGGGAGGCGGAACCGGGAACCCAGCCCGGGATCAAGCGCCGGCACCGCTTGACCCCCACCCGTAAGTGGCAGCGGTTCCGTGGTGGTGATGGTGGAGGGACGGGGGGGGGGGGAAAGGGGTCGTGTGACAACCACGCCTGTGTCACCCGCCGTGTCCCTGCTCGGGCATGTCACCTCGGCGTGTGCCGGGCCGTGACCGAGCATGACTCGGTGGTGGCCGGGGTCACCCCGTCCCTCTCCTCCTGGTTGGTTTTGGGACGGGAGGGAAGCAGCTGGTTTGTTTGTTGTTGGGGTTTTTTTCTGGAAAAAAATCACCAAAAAATAATAATAATAATAAAAAAGAAATTTTAAAAAGCGCCCAGGAAATACGGGGGTGACAGCTTGGGGACACCCGTAGGTGCTGGAAGTGGCTTGGGGACACGGGGAAGGGACATCCCTCCAGCCCTACTTTGGGCTTTGAAGGGGCTTTGGGGTGATTTAGGGAAATATTCAGCTCCTGAGGCTTGGGCTGAGGGGGAGCAGGAGGGGGGGGGCCCGAGGGGCTGTGGTGGCGATTTGGTTGCTGGTCAGGAGCTGGGGGTGGGAGGGTGCAGGGCTGGTTCTGACCCAGACTGTCCTCACAGTGCTACACCAGCTGGACGTCCCCTGGGACCACCAGAACCCCCAGGGCCACCAGGGCCACCAGAACCCCCAGGGCCACCAGGACCTCCGTGGTCCCCACCATTACCACCTCCTCCTCTCCCGCACGGAATCTTTCCACCGGCAGCTCCGGGTGATCCGGGCAGAGCTGAAACTCTTCCAGCAATCCCTGATGTCCCCCAACGTGACCCCACCCGACACCTCAGGGCCCCCCCGGGTCAACATCTACACCCGAGGAGAGGTTGGGGGGACCCCCCAGCTCCTCCAGAGCCAAGAGCTGGCTGGTCCAGCTCCAAGCCTGGATGTCACCGGAGCCATCCAAGCTTGGGCCACCGGTCCCGAGGACACGCTGCGCCTGGAGCTGGCCTTCACCACCCGTGTCCCAGCCTTTTTGGCCACCTTGGAGAACAAGACGCTGGCCCTGGAGGTGGAAACCTACGAGAACGTGGGAAGGGGGTCCAGGAGAGGGCGAGGATCCAGGAAAACCCGAGGCTTGGAGGAGGAGTGCGGGAAGAGCGACGGGAAGTGCTGCCTCAAGACCTTGAAGGTTTCCTTCCAGGACATTGGTTGGTCAGACTGGATCATTGCTCCCAACAGCTACTCCATGAGGTTCTGCCAAGGTTCCTGTCCCCACAACTACAAAGCTGCCACCATGCACGCCCAGATCCAGGCCCGTGTCCACGCCCTCTCCAAGGCCACCCCACCGCCCTGCTGTGTCCCCGCTGCCTACGACCCCATGGTGCTGATGCACTACGATGGGGAGGGCAGGTTGGTGTCCACCCTCTTCGAGGACATGTTGGTCACCAGCTGCCACTGTGCCTGATGCCACCGCCTTGGATTTAGGGGGGGGAAGGAGCCACACCACCAAGGGATGGATCTGGCATCAATCCTGAGCCGGGTCAGCTCCGACAACCCCAAAAAGCCACAAAACATCTCCAGCTCAGCCCCGGGGGTGATGTTCTTCTCCACAAGAACTTAAACCCTCCTCCTGGTCTCTTCCTATATTTAAATCCAGCTTTTCTCAGGGAGGTGGATCCTTCCCACCCAAAAGAGCCCATATGGGCTGGGGGGGTTCTGTCCCCAAGTGTTCTCAGTGTCTTTTCTCTGCTTAGAGATTTATTTATACGAGGTTTTGTTATTTATTGCTTAAGTTATTGTATTTTATAGCCTTTGGGTGAAAGGGTTTTTTTTTGGGGGATAAAGGGTTTATTTTTTTGGGGGGGTAAAGGGCTGTTGTTTTATTTTTTTCCTTGAGGTTTTGGGGTCTATTTGTATTTTCTATATTTCTATTTGTAATAATGTCACTGAATAAAGTGATGGGAACAGGGATGCTGTCTCCCACCCCAAGTGGGTCACCAAGTGGGTCACCTTCAGCCGAGGGTCCCATGGCTTGGCCCCCTCCCTCCTCGAGGTGCTGGTTCTGGGTGGATTTACTGAGAAATCCCTTTTCCAGGCACCATCCATGCCCTCCCATGACCTTGAGTAAAACCCGGGCAATGCTCCAGAGACCTTTGGGTTGTTGGTGGCCTTGAGGTGGGTGCTGGGAGCAGCCTTGACCTCCTGCTGGGACGTCCAGCTGGGATGTGGCCACCACCCAATTTCCAGGTGTTTCCAACCATGGGATCTTGCAGGGCACCCAAGGACAAGGGGAAACCCCAGACAAGGGTGGTGGCACGTGGGGTGTCCCCAAGGGACTCACTCTGGCTGGATGGGGTGGTTCTGGTGGTTGCAGCTTCTCTCTGCTCCATCTCCTCTTCCAGCTCATCCTGAGGGGTTCCTGGGCTGCCCCAATCCTCAGCAGCTCCAGGTGGGAACCTGGACCTGAGGGATATGGGATATGGGGACCTCCACTCTGGGAATGCAGGCTTTGGGGACCAGGGCTTCAGGGACACAAGTTAGGGACCTCCTTCAGGGACCTCCACTCAGGAGTAGCTTCTGGGGACCAGGGTTTCAGGGACAGAAGCTCTGGGGACCACCAGCCTGGGTCATTTAACATAATTAAACCATTTTATGGGGCAGAGTGGAGTGGCCCAGGAGCTCAGGGGCCACACCACAAGTTGTGATGTCCCCATGTCCCCTTGGGGGTCACAACCTGGCCAAGCTGGGCTTGGGGACTTTCTGGGAGCATTTAAAAAAGGGTTGTTTGTGCGTTTTTTGTGCTTTGTTCCCCAAACTGGGGGATTTAGCAGGGAAAAGAGGCTGGAGGGGGGCAGCAGGCTGCAGCAGGACTGGCCCTGGATGTCCCCATCTGCCACCACGTCCCCACACACAGATGCACCCTGGTACCCACCAAAAGGGGAAGAGGAACCGTGCACCCTGGTGGCCACATGGTCCCCCCCACCTTGCACTGTCCCCCCCACCCTCTTTGGGGCCCCCCGTGTTCCCCCATCCTGCTGCTGGCGGATGTCACCCAGGTGTCCCCGTGGTTGGTGGCCACAGGTCCCCAGGGGGGAGGAAGTGGCAGCCACAGCTCTGGAAACTGGAACGAAGGGGGGGGGGGTGGGTGTATTTTTTAAATTTATATTTTATTAATATTTTAATGTTAAACTTCCCACCCCTTCCCCTCAATAAAAGTGTCCCTGGGACCACGGGTGTGTCCCCATCCCTGTCCCCTCTGGGCTGAGGTCGCCACCAGGGAAAGCCCCTGGGGGGAGCATTGGGGGACCCTGAGCTCCCCCTCCCTCCCCCCCATGGCCCCCCTGGCCCCTCAGTGGCTGTAGAAGTTGTCCCCATGCAGGTCCTGGGTGTTGGCATAGATGGGATGGTCCCCCGGGGGGGTCTCGGTCCCCAGGAAATAGTCCCCATCGTCTGGAGGGGCTGGGGGGCTGGGGGGGGACAATAGGGAGGGTGGCATTGGGGGGGGACAATAAGGAGGGTGGCACTGGGGGGGGACAATAGGGAGGGTGGCACTGGGGGGGACAATAAGGAGGGTGGCACTGGGGGGGGGACAATAGGGAGGGTGGCATTGGGGAGGACAATAAGGAGGGTGGCACTGGGGGGGACAATAGGGAGGGTGGCATTGGGGGGGGAAAAGGGTCAGGGCTGTCAAGGGGCTGGGACAGGTGGGTGGGGTGGGGTGGGATGGGATGGGATGGGTGGGGTTGGGTGGGGTGGGATGGGGTGCGAGGGGGTGGAGTGGGTGGAATGTGATGGGTGGGATGGATGAGGTGAGATGGGTGGGATGGGGTGGGAGGGGTGGGGTGGGGTGGGATGGGGTGGGATGGGGTGGGATGGGTGGGGTTGGGTGGGGTTGGGTGGGATGGGATGGCTTGAAGGTGCCAGCAGATGGGACAACAGAGCCCAGCATGCCACGGCATGGGAGAGGACGGGGTGGGGTGGGGTGGCACAGGCCAATGGGACCCAGCAGAGCAGGGGAGGGGACACCCAGAGCTCACCTGTGCCTCTCCCCCCGTCCATCCCGGTGTCCATCCCCGCGGGGTTCCCGGGGCTCTGGGGGGGCTCACCAGGACGTTCTCATAGTCCGGGCTGGCATCCTCCTCCTCCTCCTCCTCGGTGCCCCCCTCGGTGTCACGGCTGATGTACCGGGACTGCCCGGCGACCACCGCCGGCTCCCACTTACCCCACCCCACCCCACCCCCGGTGCCACCGGTGCCGCTGTTTTTTTTCCTCCGCCGGTACCAAACTACCCCAGCGACCACCAGTACCACCAGTAGCACCCCTCCTGCCAAGCCGGCCGCCAAGCCCACCTTGTCCTGACATTCCCGGCTGTGGAATTCGGTTGCGTTGAGCAAGTCCCGGTGCGGGGTGAGGCAGCAGCAGCGGAGCTGAGCGCGGTTGGGTGAGGAGCAGGGGGCGAGCACGGTGCCCACCGCATCGCAGCGGCACGGCAGGAGCAGGAGCTGCAGAGGGGGCTGGAAGGCGGTGCTGGGCACAGCGGGCAGGGGGTTCCCCTCTAGCCGCAGGGTCTCCAAGGAGGTGGCATTGGTGAAGAAACCCTCGGGAAGTTCCCGTAAGCGGTTGTGTTGGAGCTGGAGGTGGCGGAGCTGCCGCGCTTGGCCGAGGAAAGCGGGCGGGAGGTCCCGGAGAAAGTTGTGGGATAAATCCAGCTCCTCCAATCCCGGCCCCACGCGGGACGAGGGGCTGAGGGCGCCGATGCCGTTGTGGCTCAGCCACAGCCGCCTCTGGTGCTGGAAGGGTTCCAAGTCCAACTGGGAGCACTGGTGGGTTCTGTTGGACAGATCCAGCTCGGGCGGGGGGTCCGGGCCCAGGGGGAAGCAGGGGGAGTCGGGGGCCACGGGGTGCAGCACCAGCACCAGCACCAACAGGGGGGCCGGGGGGGTGCCCCATGGGCCCTCCTGGGGAGGGAATGTGGAGAGGGGGTGTCAGCAACACCCCCACCCCCCAATTCCCTGATGCTTCCCCCCTCCCCAGTACAAACCAGTCCAGCCCTGTCTGGCACACACCCCGCTCCCTTTCTCCCCCCCGGGCAGGGCAACACCCCGGGGAGAGGGGAGGGGATGTGTGGGGGGGATTTTGCCCCCCCCCAGCCCCAGTCCCCCCCCGGACTCGCCTGCGCTCCGGACGCTGCTCTGCGGGAAGAGGAACGGGCGAGTTCCGCTGTCCCGTGTCACCCCGCTGTCCCGTGTCACCCTGCCGGGGCGTAACCAGCCCGAGTGGGGGGGTTGGGGTGCAGCACCCATCCCCCCTGCACCCCCGGGACCCCCCCAGCCCTTCCCGGTGGGGAATTGCTGCAGGGGGGGGGCTCAATGCAGGCTGCGTGTGTCTGTCCCCATCCCGGGGACCCCCGTGGGACTGTCCCCATATCCACGTCCCCCCGTGTCTGTGTGTGCCCCCTCCCCGTGCATCTGTGTCTGTCCCCCACCTCTGTGTCCCCTCCTTCCATGTCTCCCCACGGCCACTCCGACCCCCTCCCTGTGTCCACCGCGTCCGCATCCGCCCCCTCGTGTCCGTGTCCCCGCACGTCCACCCCTCGCAGCCGTGTCCCTCTCTCTGTCCCCCGTGTCCTTGACCCTCTGTGTCCACCCTCGCACTTCCATGTCCCTCTGTCACCGCCGGGGCCACCCTCACGTCCCTCTTCTCCCACCCCTTCGTGGCCGTGTCCCTCTTCACGTCCCCTGTCCCTCCGTGTCTCCCCCCCATACCCATATCCACCCCCTCGTGTCCCTGTTCCTCCACGTCCACCCCTCGTGCCCGTGCCCCCCCATCACCGCCGTGCCCGCGTCCCTCTTCCCATCCCTGCCACCCTCCCCTCGTGTCCGTGTTTCCAGGCCCCACCGTCCCCACTCCCCCCGTTGTGTCCCTTCCTCCCCACCTCCCTCTGTGTGTCCCCCCCCTCCCCCGTGTCCCCTCTCTGCCATCGCCCCTTTAAGCCCGGCGGGTGCCGGTGACGCGGGGGGGGGGTGGGGGGGGGTGCTCGTGCTGCTGGAACAGCCGCGCGGGGGGGGGGGGGAGGCGGCGCGAGGCGGCGGTTTCAAGCTCCCCCGCGGGCGCGCGCGGCCGGAGCCGGCGGTGCCGGAGCCGCGATGGCGGCGGAACGGGAAGGGGAAGGGGAACGGGAGAGGGAAGGGGAGCGGGAACGGGGCCGCTGACAGCCGCCGCCGCAGCATGTACGGCAAGGGCAAAGGCTCCGGTGTGCCCTCGGACGGCCAGGCCCGAGAGAAGTGAGTGGAGGCGGCGGAGAAAGGAGGGGGGGGGGCGGAGGGGGGGATTGGGTTAAGGGGGGAGGGCGGGCGGGCAACCGGCCCCGGGGGCGCGGAAGTTTGATAGCGGGGTGATGGCCGGGAGAACGGGGATGGAGGGGGAATAACGGGGGGAATAAGGGGGGCGGGAGGAACCCCGCGGCCCCGCCCCGCCGGGGAGCACCGGCAGAGCCGCGGGGGCAACGGGAGCCGTCGGGGCAAAACCGGGAACCGCGATGGCACCGGGACCACCGAGAGCCGCGGTGTCCCCTCCTTCCTCGGTTCCTGCCCCCCCACACCCTCCTCCGGTGCACCCGATGCTCCCCCGGTCCCTGCCATCACCCGGGCCACCGGGAGCCGCGATGTCCCCGAGGCCACCGGGAGCCGCGATGTCCCCCCCGGTTCCTGCCCCCTCCCCCTTCCCGGTGCACCCGATGTTCCCCAGGTCCGTGGTATCCCCCGGGCCACCGGGAGCCGCGATGTCCCCGGGGCCACCGAGCATCGAGCACCCCCCCCCTGTTCCCGTTCCCGTCCCCGGTCCCCTGCCATCCCCCGGGCCACCCGGACCCGCGATGTTCCCTCGATCCGTGATTTTCCCCCGGTCCGTAGCATCCCCCGGGGGCTCTGATGTCCCCTCCGGTCCCTGCCCTCCCCCCGTGGCCAGCGGCAGCGTGTCCCGTGGCCCCGGGCTGTCCCCGCCGTGTCCCCGCCATCCCCGGGGTTCGCACCGGAGCTGCCACCCCCCCTCCTGGAGCTGCCACCCCCCCTCCTCCTCCTCCCCGGGGGGGTCCCGGTTGTCTCTGCCCGGAGGTGACGACGCGGCCCCGGTGTCCCCTGGAGGGGGACGGGACACCCGTGGTGACCCCGTGTCCCCCGTGGGCTGTGTCACCCGTGCCCGACGGGAAGCGGTGGCAGGTGGGGTGTCCCGGGTGGGACTCGGCGGTGTCGCGGGTGTCACCGTGTCCGGGTGTCACCGTGTCACTCGCGGCGGTCCCTTGTGGGCAGGTGACACCGCGGGGACAGCTGTGTGGGGACCCCACAGCGGTGAGGGTGACACGGGTGGGGGGTGACACCGGTGGGGGGGGGTGACACCAGAGGAGGTGACACCAGGGGGGTTGTGGCACCAGGGGGATGGTGACACCAGGGGGAGGTGACACCGGGGGGGGGGGGTGTGACACCGTGGGGGTGTCACCCTGTCGCTGTCCCCATCCCTGTCCCCAGGCTGGCACTTTATGTCTACGAGTACCTTCTCCACGTGGGGGCCCAGAAATCAGCCCAGACCTTCCTGTCGGAGGTAAAGGGGGGGGGGGGGTTACACCTCCTGCCCCCCCCATCTGATGAATTTCGGGGGCTGCAGCCCCACGGGGAGGTTTGACCCCTCCCCCCCCCCCCGTGCCCCTCCCCACAGATCCGATGGGAGAAAAACATCACCCTGGGAGACCCCCCGGCTTCCTGCACTCCTGGTGGTGGTGAGTTTGGGGGGGGGGGGGGGGTCAAGGGGCTGTAGGTCCGGACCCCCCCCCCTCCCATCCCCCCTGGAGTAGGGCTGGGGGGGGGTGTCCCCCCATCACTCCCACCCCATCGCTTTGTACCCCAACCCCCCCCCCCCTCTCTGCTTTTCCCAGTGGGGATTTTTGGCCCCCCCCACCCCCCCTCTGTGCCCCCCCCCCCTTCCTCTGGTATCTCCCCCTCTCCCCCCCCCCCTTCCTCTCCCCCTCCCTCCTTTCCCACCCCAGCTCCTCCCCAGCCCCCCCTCCAGGCCCCTCCAGATGGATCCAATTTGGCACCAAGTGTGGGGCGAAGGGGGGGGGA
>NC_092449.1:3307415-3377924 GCF_036169615.1 Heliangelus exortis
TGGGGACGGACACACAGGAACCAACCACAGCCAGGGGGGGTCACAATGTGCTCCGGGTTTATTTTGGGGGGGGGGGGGAGGGGGGTCAAAGCTTCACAGTTTCAACTCAGAGCTGAGGAGCAGCCCCAAGGGGTTTGTTTGGATTTTTTTTTTTTTTTTTTTAGGGGGGGGGGGTTTAAAACACAGCTCCCCCCCCCCTACCCAATCTGCAGACCCCAAATCCACCCCCCCCACCCCAAAAAAAAAAAAAAAAAAAAGTGAAATACAAACCCCAAAGTGCTTCCCCCCCCCCTCTCTTAATCAGCCCCATCGATGGGGAGGGGGGTCCCGGGGGGGTCCTGGGTGGGGGGGGGTGGGACAGGGGTGGCCGTTGAGCTGAGTGGTGGCCCCCGGGGTCTTCTTGGGGACAAGGGGACAAGTGGCCCCCCCCGGGCAGGAACGTTTGGGGCGCTGCATCTTGTGCTCCAGCAGCATGTGGTGCTGGGGGGGCAGCCCCAGGCAGGCCCTGGGGGGGGCACAAAATAAAAAGGGGGGGGGTAAGGGGGTGGGGATATCCTGACCCCCCCCTCCTGGGTTGGGATTTCCCCCCCTGCAGCCACCCAACCCCCCCTGGAATGGGAAATGGGAAGGGGGGGGAATGGGGACACCCCCCGGAGGGATGGGAGAGGATGGGGGCTGGGAATGGGGGGGCTGGGGGTACTGGTATGGGGTGCTGGGATATACTGGGAACCCCACTATGGGGCACTGGGACCTAACGGGGATCCTACTATGGGGCATTGGGACCTGGGGGCACTGGGACCTAATGGGGATCCCACTTCAGGGCACTGGGACATAATGGGAACCCCACTAGGGGGCACTGGGACCTAATGGAATCCCACTATGGGTCACTGGGACATACTGGTGTGGGGTGGGGGTGGGATGGGTTGGGGGTGGGAGTGGGGTGGGTGTGGGATGGGTTTGGGGGTGGGTGTGAGATGGGTGTGGGATGGGTGTGGGGTGGGTGTGGGATGGGTTGTGGGTGTGGGATGGGTTTGGGGGTGGGTGTGAGATGGGTGTGGGATGGGTGTGGGGTGGGTGTGGGATGGGTGTGGGATGGGTGTGAGGTGGGTGTGGGGTGGGTGTGGGGTGGGTGTGGGATGGGTGTGGGATGGGTGTGGGATGGGTGTGAGATGGGTGTGGGATGGGTGTGGGGTGGGTGTGGGATGGGTGTGGGATGGGTGTGAGGTGGGGTGTGGGGTGGGTGTGGGGTGGGTGTGGGATGGGTGTGGGATGGGTGTGGGATGGGGGTGGGGTGGGGGTGGGGTGGGGGTGGGGTGGGGGTGGGGTGGGGGTGGGGTGGGTGTGAGGTGGGTGTGAGGTGGGTGTGAGGTGGGTGTGAGGTGGGTGTGAGGTGGGGTGGGTGTGGGGTGGATGTGGGATGGTGTGGGGGTGGGTGTGGGGTGGGTGTGAGGTGGGTGTGAGGTGGGTGTGAGGTGGGTGTGAGGGTGGTGTGGGTGGGTGTGAGGTGGGTTTGGGATGGGTGTGGGATGGGTTTGGGATGGGTGTGGGATGGGTGTGGGGTGGGTGTGGGGTGGGTGTGGGTGGGTGTGGGGTGGGTGTGGGATGGGTGTGGGGGTACCTGAGGATGTTCTCGATGCAGCTGCGCTGGCGGAACAGAGCGTTGACCACGGGGGTGCCCTCGGGGACCAGGGGGGCTTTGCAGAGGAAGGCGACGATGGAGAGGACGCTGTGGAATCCCTGGAATTCGGGATCGGCCTCGGTGCAGAAGGTGACGCGTTGGCACAGCTCCGTCAGGATGGCCAAGTCCAGGATGATGGGACTGGCCAGCAGCGAAGGTCCTGGGGGCAACCGAGGGGTGAGCGAGACGCCCCGGGATGTGACACCCCCCCTCCCCTTCCCCGTGTCGCCCCCACACCCCCCACCCACCTCACAGGTGTTGTGGATGACGATGGTGTTGGTGCCACCCATCATGATCTCCGAGGTGTACTCATCCAGGGCCCGCTTGCTGTCCCCCACGTAGGGCACGTACTTGATCACCACCTGCTCGAGGGGACGGCCTTGTCACCCCCCTGTCACCCCCAGCCCCCTCCCCAGCCTCAGCCTCAGCCTGGCTCTACCCCCCACCCCCTCGACCCCCTCCCCACTGACGCAGTGGTCGGGTTTGTCCTGGGGTCCGTAGAGGATGGGGTTGGCTTGGACCGTGTCATCCACCACGTTGCTCTTGGAGATCTCCTTGGAGCGAAACTGCTGCGGGGCTGAGAGGTTCTTCCCATCGTTGTTGCCCAGGTGGTTGTAGCTGACGATGGATTTGGTCTGAGCAGGGGGGGAATCAGGGGGTCACAGGACGTTCAGGTTGGAAGAGGCCTCCAAGCTCATCCAGCCCAACACCAGGGCCAACTCCCGAGCCACGGCCTCAAGGAGCAGGTCCGTGCCTCCAGGGGTGGTGGCTCCACCGCTGTCCTGGGCCATCCCAATGCCCCTCAGTGACAAATCCTCCCCTAACATCATCCCAGCCTCCCCTGGTGCAGCTTCCACCCAGGTCACCCCCCCTGTCACCCCGTCCCCACCTACCTTCAGCCCGGCGCCCACCAAGAAGTCCACCAGCACCGACTTCAGCTTGGTCTGACCCGACTTGAAGTCATCCCCACAGATGAAGACGTTGTGCTGGGAGGCCAACTCCACAGCCCCGGGCACGAAGGTGTTTTGGGGAGAGCCATTGATGTAGGCACAGCCCTCCAGGATGCTGCCCACGGCGAAGAGCGTGGACGGGGACACCTCCAGACCTCTCTGCGTGGGGGACACACACAAAAGGGGGGGACTCAGGGTGTTGTCACCTCCCCGACACCCCCTCCGGGGTCCCCCTCTCCTGTCCCCTGACCTCGATGGCCCTCAGGAGGTTCTCAGCAGTGTCGTTGAGCCCGGGCACGATGTCACAGAACCGCTCGGTGTTGGCCGTCCAGAGGACGATGACTTTGTCCACCCCGCTGCTCTCCTTGAAATCCCGGATGTCCCTGCGGATCTGCTCCACCTTGGGAGGCACCCGGAGGGACACATTGGACCGGGGTTGGCGTTCCCCACCTCCTCCCCCTCCCCATCTCTGTCCGTCCCCCCCCCAAGGACCTGCTCAGCCATGGACCCGCGGAGGACGTTGTCCGCCCGCTCCTCCTGGTTGGCGGCGATGAACTCGGGGATGTAGATGGAAGGTCGGGGCCTCAGCTTCTCCATGTGGGGCCACAGCTGCTCCTGCAGCTGCCAATCCAGCACCTCCGCCCTCCTCATGGCCTCCGCCAGGTTCAGCGAGGAGATGTCCCAACCTGGGAGAAAAAAAAATGGGGGGGACCCGATCCTTCCAGGTTCCCCCATTTTGCGGGATCCCGTTTTGTGGGATCTCCTCCCACCTACCGTCGAAGACGATGTCGTTGGGATGCACCATGGGCAGAAGGTCCCGGAAAGGCACGTAGACATCACCAGTGGGGCTGGAACCAAGGCAGACGGTGGAAGCTTGGAGCAGGGAGCCATAGTAGTTGGCTTTCTGGGATGGAGAACATGAGGATGAGCCACCAGCACCTAGAGGAGTCCCAGCACCCCCAAACCTGGGGGGGCCAAGGGTTGCAGCCCACCCCCACGGGGCCGGGGAGGAGATGGAGGTGGAGATGGAAGCAGCTGAGCTGCGTCACCGTCTCCATCCCTTTCTGAGGTCAGGGGACACCCACCTTGCGCCCTGTCTTGGTCATCCAGGACAGCCCCAGCTTGTTGGCCAGCACGGCTGCTGTCACCGTTGTCCCGTTGTTGCCCCCCCAGCCCACCAGCATCACCCCCAGACGAGGGACGTGTCGCCCGGTCCGGAAGGTGAAACGGGTCGAGCATGGTCGCACCTACAGAGCGGAGAGAAAAGGGACCCAGAGGGGTTGAGCAGAACACAGGTGGCCCAAAGCCCTGGAGGTGTGGTGCTGAGGGACACAGCTCAGTGGTGGCCTTGGACATGGTGACCTTAAAGGTCTTCTCCAGCCCAAAGGATTCCATGATGATGATGATGGAGACCCCCTGCCCCTCCTTTCTGCACCTTGGTGACCCCCTACCCACCCTCTCTACACCTTGGTGACCCCCTGCCCACCCTTCCTGCTCCTTGGTGACCCCCTGCCCACCCCCCCTGCACCTTGGTGACCCCCTGCCCACCCCCCTGCACCTTGGTGACCCCCTGCCCACCCCCCTGCTCCTTGGTGACCCCCTGCCCACCCTCTCTACACATTGGTGACCCCCTGCCCATCCCCCTGCTCCTTGGTGACCCCCTGCCCACCCCCCTGCTCCTTGGTGACCCCCTGCCCACCCTCTCTACACATTGGTGACCCCCTGCCCATCCCTCTGCTCCTTGGTGACCCCCTGCCCACCCTTCCTGCACCTTGGTGACCCCCTGCCCATCCCCCTGCTCCTTGGCGACCCCCTGCCCCTCCTTTCTGCACCTTGGTGACCCCCTGCCCACCCTCCCTACACCTTGGTGACCCCCTGCCCACCCCCCTGCTCCTTGGTGACCACCTGTCCACCCTTCCTGCTCCTTGGTGACCCCCTGCCCACCCTCTCTACACCTTGGTGACCCCCTGCCCGCCCCCCCTGCTCCTTGGTGACCCTTTGCCCACCCCCCTGCTCCTTGGTGACCCCCTGCCCACCCTCCCTGCTCCTTGGTGACCCCCTGCCCCTCCTTTCTGCTCCTTGGTGACCCCCTGCCCCTCCTTTCTGCACCTTGGTGACCCCCTGCCCACCCTTTCTGCTCCTTGGTGACCCCCTGCCTACCCCCCTGCTCCTTGGTGACCCCCTACCCACCCTCTCTACACCTTGGTGACCCCCTTCCCACCCCTCTGCTCCTTGGTGACACTGTTCTTGCAGATAGAGCCCCCTTTGCCCAAATCTTGGTGATGGACCCATCTGCCCGTGCTTTGGTGACCTCCTGCCCACCCTGCCCCTACCTCAGTGTCCCCTGTCCCTACCTTGGTGACCCCGTTCTCCTTGGTGACGTGCACGGTGCTGTACGTGTACTTGGCCTCGATGAAGTCTCTGCTGTAGGTCACGTCGGGGCTCTCCACCAGGAATGTCTCGGCCATTGTTCCCGGAGCTGGAATAGGAGCAAATGGGTGGCAACCCCGCAGGCCTGGCACGATGGGAACTCCCCCCCTGCTGGCTCCCTGCCCCACCACCTCCTGGTGACAGCGGAGATGCCACCACGGTCCCTTCCCCGGCACCGACAGGCGGGGAGCAAGAGGGGGGAGCGAGTGTGTCCCCCGGGAACCCTCTGCTCCCCAGACCACCGCTTCCCGCCCAGCAAGCCCGGAGAGTGCAGGGTCTGTCCCGCTGCTGGCTGTCCCTGCTGTCCCCTCCCGGGAGGTGACAGCGGAGCACAGAAGTAGGGCTGCTCCCAGGGGACATGGGGACACGGCTGTCCCTGCTCCCCGGGGTGGCAGAGGCTGCAGGGGACGCGGGGACGGGGCTGTCCCCCCCTCCCCGGGGTGTCGGGGGACACGGGGACGGGGCTGTCCCTGCCGTCCCGGCACTCCCGGGGACGCGGGGGGCCATAGGTCCGGGGCCACCCCCGTTCCCTGGGACCGATGGCTCAAACCCGTCCTCCCCGCCTTGTCCCCTCCCCGCCTGCACTCACCGGGCCGGACGCGCTGGAGGTCCCGGAGCTGGTACCGGTCCCGGTGCTGCCCGCGGGGGATGATGCGATCGCGGCTGCGGCCGCTCCGGCTCCCACCGCTTAATCGGCTCCCAGGTCCCGCCCCCCCCACCCCCGGACCCGCCCCCAAAAGCGGCCCCCCCGACACCCCCCCCCCCCCCCCGCACGTGCCCCGCCGCCCCCGGCACCGACCCCCTCGGGATCTCCCCCCGGATCCCTCCCCGGGACTCCCCGGTCCCGGACCGGCGGCAGGTGCGGAGCGGCCCCGGGACCCCCCGGCGGTTCTTACCGGGGGGATACGGGGGGTACCGGGCCGGGGAGAGCGGCAGCTGACCCGGGAAAGGGAAGTGGCGGCGGGACCGGGACCGAAACCGGGACCAGAGGTCCCGTTGTCGCCTTCCGACTATTGACAACCCCGGGTCGGCGGATTTCTGCTCTGGGAGGGGGGCAGCACCGGCACCCCAGAGCCCCCAGCACCCTGCAGCCCCCCCCTATATGGGCACCCAGAGCCCCCAGCACCCTGCAGCCCCCCAACACCGGCACCCCAGAACCCTGCGGCCCCTGACATGGACACCCCAAAGCTCACAGCACCCTAAAACCCCCCATACGGACACCCCAAAGGTCACAGCACCCTGCAGCCCCCCAGCACCCTGCAGCCCCCCACATGTGCACCCCAAGCGCCCTGGCACCAGCACCCCACATCCCCAACACCCCACAGCCCCCCCTCTATTCCAGGGCCACCCTTTCCCTACACCCCCCCCCCCGGGGCAGCCCCCATCGGCCCTGCCAGGGGGCACCGAGCCCTGCGTGGGGCAGCACCCAACACGGGGGTAAACGTGGGGTGCCCTCGGGGGGGGAGGGGGCTGCTCTGGGAGCGATGGGGCAGAGCTGGCACCCCGCTCCATGCCCCCCCCGGGGGTCCAGCCGCTTTTTCAATGCCCAGGCCCGGCTTCAAAGGAGCCCCCGGAGCAGGAGCAACGCCCGGGCCCCCTCCACACCCCCCGGGCTCCCCGCAGACACGGCGAGGACAGCTCCGCTCCCCGCCACCCACCATGGGCCGGGGGGGGTGGGTGGGGGGGGGGACACACACATTTGGCATCCTCAGCCTCAGCCCGGGGCACGGAGCGAGGCCGGGACCCACCGAGCCCCGGGGGCGGGCAGAGGGATGGGGATGTGGGGATGGGGAGGGGGGTGGTGGGGATGGAGATGGGGGGGGTTGAGGGGGGGGGGTCCCGTCCATGGCCCCTCGGCCCGGGAGGAACAATGATCCCTTGGTGCCGGGCTGGAGGACAAAACGAGCCCCGCGCTGGAATGCCAGTGCCTCAGCAAATTATTGAAACAAAAATAACATTTCTTTGTACAATAATCCTGGGGCGGGGAGGGTCCGGGCAGCTCTGCCAGGGGCCCAGAACTGGTATTTTTCCACTGCTTTTTCCTTCTTTTTTTTTTTTTTTTTTTTTTTTTTTCTCTCTCTCTTTTTTTTTTTTTTTTTCCTCTCTCTTTGCCCCCCTCCCATAACTCCCACCATTGTTCCTTCCCCACCCCCCCCAACCCCCCCCTCCTTTCTCCGCTTCCCCACTCCCTTCCCACTCCTCCCACGCTCGGCACCGCAGCAGCGGGGCTCCCTTGTTCCTGCTCGCCCAACGCGGTGGCCACGGGCCAGCAGCCCGGGCTGGTCGCCCAAAAAACGGCTTCAATCCCCAGCTGCCGGGGGCTGGCAGGGAGCCAGGCCGAGCCGAGGAGCCAAAGAGATCGTGATCACCCCCTACACCCCCCCCCCAAAAAAAAAAAAATAAACCACCAAAACCCAACCCTGGCATCCCTGGGGACAAAGCATCCAAGGCCATGAAACCCACCCGGGAGCTTCTGGTGGCACCAAAGTTTTGGGTGGTTCCTTCATTCCAAGCAGGTTCAAGGGGTTGATCCTACCAGAAGTAAGGAAGGGGGGGGGATGCAGGCAGGACCCCCCCTAAATCCCCCAAAGAGCCCCAAACGCCTGCGATTTAGACACAAACAGCTGCTTTTTTCTTCTCCATTTGGGTTTTTTTTTCTCCTGGCATTGAACGACCCCCCCCCAGGCTCTGCCCCTTCCTTATCTCAGCTCCTTGTCCTCTCCTCCCCTCTCCCTGTGCCATCACCCAAGGACGGGCAGACCCACGCGTGGGAAGGGACAATCGGGGTTGGTGGAGGTCCCAAGAGGGACCTGCACCATCAGACCGTGTCCAGGACAAATTATTCCAACCAACTTCCTCCTCTAACCCAGCCACCAGCAAAAAAAGTGCCCAGGAAAAACCCAGCCTGCTGCTTTTTTTATGGTTTTGTTTTTTTGTTGTGGTGGGGTTTTGTTTTTTGTTTGTTTGTTTGCTTTTTGTTTGTTTTTTTGGTTTTTTGTTTTTTTTTTTTTTTTTTTGGCCTTGTTTCATCCCTCAAAAGGTGACCGGGGCATCCAGGACATCACGGGGTCATCTCTTGTGACACTCATTTCAGGGCACCTTGTGTCACTGCTAAGTGACACTTTTTTTTTTTTTTTTTTTTTTTTTTTTTTTTTTTTCCTTCTTTTTTTCTTATTTTTTTTTTTTCTCTCTCAAGTGTGACCTGAATTATCAGAGCCCTGGGCTCCTCCTGGACCTGCTCTTGGCTTCGCAGGCAGGAGGGACACATGGCCACAGCCCAAAATAGATGCTGCTCCTTGTCCCCAAGCCTCGGTCCCCAGCTCCCGGCTGGGTGACGATAAGGAGGAGGCAGGAGCCGGGCTGGCTCTGGCAAGGGGGAGGCAAACTCAGTAAATTTCCACTGGGGCAGCTCCCAGTTTAATGAGCTCAGTGCGTGACCCCGGGCAGAGCTGGAGCTGCCAAGGATGGAGAGGAATTCCCCAGGAAAGCCGGGAGGGAATGGGATTGGGGGGACGGGGACCCTTCCCGTAGGAGCATCCGTGGTGTCCCTGAGCCTCCCAGGATCGATCCTTAACCCCAGGGGTGAGCTCAGGAGCAGGAATTAAAGGGATGAAAGGTGGGGATGTGGAGCTCGGCTCAGAGGGGGTATTTGGGAGTGAAAAATTGGTGATTTGGGGAGGGGGATTTTGCAAGAACAGCATCAGCTCACCCCACAACGTGGGTTGGGTGACCCTGGGCACTGTCACCTCCCCCTGCTGGGGTTGGTGACACAGATGATGGAGCTGAGCCCTCCCCTCACCTTTTAAAAACCCAAACACCCCGGGCAGGAATTTGGAGGGCAGGATTCCTTGCTGGTTTCCTTTCTCCCCCCCTTTTGGAGGCAGAACCCTGCAGCAGGACCCGGGTTAAAAGGCACCGATTTAGTGCTTCTTATGGGATTGAGCAGATTCCTGGAGTGGTTTTATCTCCTCCTTTCCTCTGCCTGCTCCAAGCCCAGCGAGCAGCAGCCCTGGGGATGCTGCACCAGGAGCAAAGAGTAGAAATCAAACCCCAAAAAAAGGGACAAAGCCTCCATCCCCCAACCCCCCCAAGATGCTGTTTGCATCCTGAGCTTTCTTCAGCCCCTCGGGCAGAGCTGGGAGCTCCATCCCCTTCTCAACCTCCCCCTGGCTCTGATTCAGCCCCCAAGCCAGGAAATCGGGACCTCAAAGCCTCCTCAGCTCCTGGGGGGGGAAGCTCGGGATTCCCCTCGGCTGCGGAGGCACCTGGAGAGTCTGGAGCTTCCCCAGGAGAGGCAGAGCAGGAGCCACCAGAACCTTGGGAGCTCCAGCAGAGTTGATCCCAAGGGAAGGAGCAAGGATCTTGGGTGCTGCCACCTCTCTGAGCTCCAGGACCTTCCAGGAACCTTCCAAGATCTGAAGGGGCTACGGGAAAGCTGGGGTTGGGCTTTTGAGACAGGGGTGTAGTGAGAGGACAAGGGGAAATGGGTTAAAACTTGAGGAAAAGTTTAGGAAAAAATTCTTTGATTGGAGGGTGCTGAGCCCCTGGTTGCCCAGGTTTCCCAGGAAGCTGTGGCTGCCCCATCCCTGGAAGTGGGGAAGGTTGGGATGGGGCTTGGAGCCCCCTTGGGATGGGGAGGGGTCTCTGCCCATGCAGGGGGGTTGGGACTGGATGAGCTTTGAGGTCCCTTCCAACCCAAACCATTCCCTGAGTCCATGCTCATGGGATTCCCCTCTGGAACCAGCCCACCTTGGGTCCCTTTTCATCAAGATTTTACCCTAAAAAAGATTTTAACCATGGAAAAACTGAGCCCACCAGAAAACCTTCCCCAAAGGAGGCTCCAGCACCTTGCTGGGCAGGAGGTGGAAAGTGGGTGATCCAGCCCAGAACCTTTTTCCTTCTGGAGTTTCCTTCCTCCTGCTCTGACTTTAACTCCCTCAGCTGAGATGGTTCCTTTCATTTTCCTGCTCCCCAGCCATTCATCACCTTTCCCTTTGGAGTCTTCTTGCAAGTAAAAAGCACTGAAAAGAAATATACAACCTTATTGTTTGCTTGTTTTCCAATACAGTGAATTTATTATATGTTGCAAAATCAGCATTCAGCTTTTTTTTTTTTTTTTTTTTTTTTTTTTTAGTGTACAAAAAAGACACTAGCTCTTAAGAAAAAAGATTAGGAAAGCTGAAGACTATGCTGCCTTTAAATTGTAACATTTTGGCAAAGTGAAAAGCTCTTTTTTTTGTTTTTTTTTTTTTGTAAACTCCAACTCCATGGCTCAATATAGTTTTTATCCACAGTACAATATTACAAAGTAAAACACAGTATCAATAAGTTAAGATCATACTTAATCACCTAGAACTGGTTTCTATTAATCCAAAAAGCACAAAAATTTGCCTAGCTTTGTAATTTCTAAAAAGAAAAAAAAAAAACCAACAAACAGAAAAAACAAAACAAAAAAAACAAGGCAGGTTTGACTACAATTCTTTAACACAGTCCAAAAGAAAAGTGAAGCAGAAAAGTTGTTGAATGCTAATTGGGTCTCACAGTTTGGATATTCATTAAATATTTTCAAGGTGTTTTTTTTTTTTTTCCTTTTTTTTTCTATTCAAATTTTAGAAGTTCCAGAATATACATGTAAATGTACACAATACATCTTTGTATACAACTCTGTTTGCAAAAATATCTTATAGCAGATGTAGAAAGATCCAGATCCATCTCTATACTCCCCCCCCTCCCCTCCCAAAGCAACAACAACAACAAAAAAAAAAGGAAAAAAAAAAAAAAAAAAAGCCCATTCAAAACCTTAAGGATCAAGAGAAATGGTTCCATGGGAAGAATTTACTCATCCTGGGTTTTTGCTCTGAAGCTTGGGCTCCTCAAACACCACGAAGATGGAGATGAAGTCCCAGGAATTGCCACCAAGTTGGGGATGGTGGTGGCACTGGGAGGGTTTGGTGGTGGCACTGGGAGGGTTTGGTGGTGCCAAATCTCCCAGGGGTGGCAGCCCAGGGCCCCCCCCCCCAGCCCCAGGTCTTCTCCTCCTCCTCCATCCCTGCAGCTCCAGGAGGTTCCAGTGCAGAGATTCCCAGTTCAGGGAAGCTTCAGCTTGAGCCTGGAGGTGGCCACCAAATCCCAGGGAACAGGAGGAGAAAAGTTTTCTGGAAAAAGCCTTCAGTTCTGGTGTTTTTTCCAGCTTTTCCTGGGGAGTCAGGTGCTCCCTGTTGTCTTTCCTTGGAGGAGAAGAGGTGTGAGCAAAGCTTGAACAATGCAGCAAAACCCAATGAGCCAGAATGGAATTATTAGTAATATTTTTTTTTTTTTCCTTTTTTTTTTGTTTGTTTTTTTGACAGCAGATGGACCCACTTTGTATTTTTTTTCTTTTTCTTTTTTTTTTTTTGGGGGGGGGCTGGTGGAAAAAAGAAAATACTCCTTGTGTAAGAACTGTTTCCCTCCTTAACTCTGCCATTCTGCTCCTTCAAAGGGTGAAAGGCTCCTCAGTGCAACCTCCAAGGGAAGGAGACACCCCAGGGAAGTTAATCCTTTACTTTGAGATAAATGGAAATAAATGGAAGCCAGAAGAAGTCAACTCCCCCAGGCTGGCAGGATTAAAAAAGGGAGAGGGGAGAGAAAGAAACAGCAGAGTTAAAGGCCACCTTTGTGCTTTTTGGTGTTTTTCTCACACCCTGGCCCATACTCTTTCAAAAAAAAAAAAAAAAAAAAAGTAAAATAAAAATGTTCCCTTCAAGTCCAAAACAAAACTAAAAACAACAAGGAAAAAAAAAAAAAAATAGAAAAAAAGAAAGACTGCAGGGAGAAGCTGGCAAGATAAAGCCCAAGAGTGGAAGTGACCTGCCTGGGAAAATCCCACCTCACTTCTCTCACGGGTGCCTGTTCCCAGGAATGGTTTTTCTGCTGCTGCTTCTTTGGGAAATAACAAACAAAAAATGAGAAGAAATAAAAAAACGACACATAAAAACCAACCAAAAAAAAAAACAACCCCAAAAACCAACAAAAAGAAAACCAGAAAGCATCTCCCCACACCCCTCCTCCTCACTTATGGGTCAGGTAATAAAATAACTGCTCAGCTTTAGTAATACTGAAGTTAGAGGAGAGGAAAGGTTGTGAAACACTTGGCCTGAAAGGAAAAGGGAGGCACAGTTTTAGAAGAAGATGCTTATTTTGTTTTTTTTTCCTCTTTTTCAATACAAAAATAGACCCAAGGCTCAGGAAGCAATGAATAAAATCAGCTGCCTTGGTATAAAATGATAAAAATCCAAGACAAAACTGATCTCAAACCTTCCCAGCATGGGGGTGTGGAGGTTAATGCAGGCAGAGTGGACCACAAGTGCTGGAAAAACAGTGGTAAAAAAAAATAAAAAAAAATAAAAATACACCCACTGCTTCCAACTGCACAAATGGGATTCAAACCAAAAGAAACCTGGGGTAATTTGTTGCTTGTTTTGTGGGTTTTGTTTGATTTTAGGGATCCTGGGTTGATCCCCTCCTGCTCCCACAACCCCCTGGAGAGAGCAGAGAGCAAGAAGGAGAGGAGGGGGCAGGAAGGTGGGGGAGCAGCCAGTTTGCAGCTGAAGAGTGGTGGAGGAGGAGGTAACTTTTAGCAGCATTCCAGTTCCTCACCATTTGAAGGACAATTTGTAACCCAGTGGAGCTGGGCCAGGGGTAATTCCACTTCATGCCAAACTGGAATCCATGAAAACTACTGATTCTTAACCTTTGGGAGCTTCATTCACTTTAGGTAAGTTGTTTTGTGGCTTTTTTTTTTTTTTTTTTTTTCTTTTTTTTTTCCCTTCCCTTAAAGGCTGCCTTCAAACAAGCAGGGTGGTTTTTTTGCTGTTGTTTGGTTGTTTTCTTTTTTTCCAATCCACCATTCAGAGAGGCTCAAACTCAAGAGGACCCTGCTGGGGCTCAGCCCCCAGCTCAGACTCAGCATGTTAAGAATTCCCAAATTTCTTCCAACCAGGAGGAATTAATGCTCATCTCTGAAAGGGACCTAAGTTGTAGAAAAGGGAACGTAACGTCCAGGTGACCTTTTCTTTAAATTTTTCTCCTTTTTTTTTTGTTTTTTTTAATAATTTTTATAATTTTTTTTAAGTTTTTTTTTTTTTTTTTCTCTTTTTCTTTCTTTGCCCTGTCCAGTCCAGATGAGTGGCAGCTAAAACTGCTGTTGGTCATACTCTGCTATCAGTTTTTTGATGTGAGCCAGTTTGTTGTGGAGGTATTCACAGCGATTCTTCTCTTGGCTGTAGTTGGGGTTAGTCTGGAAAATAAAAAATAAAAATAAACAAAAAGCACTTTTCAGCACTTGCTGACACCTGCACTGAACCCAGGTGAGGCTTCAAAACTGTAAAAATATGTCTAAGGGATGAAGCTTTGGGAGCTTTTCCCTCTAAAATGGGGAATTTTAAAGAAATCAGAATTTTAAAGGGTCAAATCAAGCAACTTCTCATCAGCACCCAGGGAGATGAGAGCACCCTGAGCAAGGCTCAGCATCACCTGGGGCAGCTGGACCTCACAGCAGCTTCCACCTGCCCTCTGCCCCCCCCTCAGCCCTGAACTCTGCAAGCCTGGGAGCTTTAAAACAAAGCTGAACCTGCAAGGGGCAAGGAACCTCTTCAAAAAGCTCCTGAAAATCCCTCAGGGACATCACTGGGAGATTTAAAACCCAAACCCCATGGATAACCCCAGCCTGCCTCACCAGTTCTACCCCAGCCATCAATTCTTAAATTTCTACTGAAATCTTAAATCCCCCCCTCCCTGATTTTGACCCCAGACAGAGGTGTGAACCATCCTGCTGTGCCCCCACAGCAAAAAGTCCTCAAGATCCCCCCCAAAATCCTTCCTGATCCTAAAAGGGATCACTTCTGGGACAAGCTGAAGCTGAACAAAGCTCTGCTGTGAATTTTCAGAGCTTGGGTTTTGCACTTGGCAAGCACCCATCTCTTTCAGTCACACTAGGGGCACCACCCAAAAGCCTTTTTCAGAGCCAACTTTTTCCTTACCTTTTTAATTTTCCGATACTCCTGTAAAATTTGATCATGGATGGTCTAGAAAAAAAAAAAAAAAAAAAGGGAAAAAAAAAGGAAAAGACAGCTTATTATTTTCCAAAAAAGCCCACAGCCCCATGACCTAGTGCTGTAGGTGTGCCTTAACTGATGCCTCAATTCACATTTCCTCCAAATACTGCCCAAAATCTGCTCCCTCCAGGAATTCCACCTCTTCCTGGGAGATCTGGTGGCTCCAACCACTTTCACCACCTGGTGCTGACACCAGGAGCACTGAAGGGATCAGCCATGAGCACTACCTGCAGCAGACACTTGGCTTGGTAGAATAATTGCCATTTCCTCCCCAGCTCAGCCTGTTTTTTTTGTTTTTTTTTCCCCCAAGATGTGAAAGCAATTCAGTGAGAAATCACCAAACTCCTCCAAGAGAGGGGGAAGGATGTTTGAAGGAGGAAAGGGAGCTTAGCACAATAGGTGCTCTGTGAAAAAATCTGTTTATTATACTCATTGAGCTTTACTTGCTCAAGATAATGAATAGTTAAAGCTCTTTTAAAATCAGGCTGACAAGCTGAAGAATGCTACATTATTAAGATCAAAGATTCCAGAGAAACAGATGACCCTGTCCTAACTCCCCTTCCCGATATGCTCCCACATGTGCAAATAGGAGGTTTTCTGGCTGGGATACACTAATAGCTTCCAGCAGCTTTTGGCTGAAGACACCAATTGTCTCACTGAGGCCTCTCCTTGTCAACAAGTCCCATGATGTGTGTGCTCCAGCTCGAAAAGGAAAGAGCACTGAGCTGTTTTAAGAACAGGCTCCAGAGCTCGTCAGCTGTGTGTACGTTCTGCATCCACCAATTCTGGGCTGCGGGCAGGAGGTTTGAAGGCACCAAACCCATCATCCCCGTGCTACTCCAAGGAGTAGCAGCCTTGCTGCTTGGAGAACAAGCTTCTCAAGGTGATGGCTTTGCTGTTTCTACCTTATATTCTTCAGAGCCCTGCAAAAGCTGCTTCAGCTTGGCGTCCAGCTGCGTGAACCGTCGGGTTATCCTCTCTATCCTGGCGTGCAAATCCCTGTACTCATTGTACTCTGCATTGAAGTCGTTCTTGTAACTCTGACGTTGCTCTGAGGAGGAGATGGCTGCGTATTTTCTGCAGGGAGAATGATTTAGTTAATGGTTTTTAGCAAGTTTCTCCCCCCCCCCCCCTCCCTCCCCTCCCCAGCTGGGACAACGAGCCCAGCGGGCGACTGCGTTTTAAAAACGGCCGTGGGGAGGTTTGGGTTTTAGCAGGCCAGAGGTAACCCCCAGGATCTTTGCCTTGACTTCTGCATCAAACAAGAGAGTGTTTGCTCTCAGCATTTCCTATCTCTGCCAGATAGGGTGGAATCTGCAGGTACAGCAAAGCCTGGGAGCTGCTGAGGGTGTAGGAGGCCGTTCAGATAGCGCTGTAACAGCTTTGCTAACTCCTGCTGTCCTGCAGAACATGGAGTTCTGCAGCTGTGCCAGACCTTGGAACAGCAGGAATATCATGCTTCCAGTGTTAAGGAACAACAAAAAGCATTCATCTATGGTTGCAAAATGCTCACAGTACAACTATGTGGCAAAAGCACAAGAAGAAACCTCCTTGAATAGACTGACTGTGTTTCCACCACCTTCCGGAAAACACCCAACGTGAACTCAACACAGCTCCAGAGCTCGTGGTCAACTGATGCACCTCGGAGGCCCCTTGAAGCCACAAAGAGCTGTTAAAGCTCCCCAAAAAGCTGTTAAAACCCCAATGTTTTGCAGCCAGTCCTCCCAGATGGTAAAAGTCATCTTTTTGTGGGTGGTGACTCTTTATCTGCCACCTTGGTCTGGCTGCAGCAGCTCCTGCCTGACCATGGATAAACTTGGCTACCAGATTCAGGGAAAACTTTCACTGTTTTCACACAAGACACACTCCAGCCTCCAAGAAGTGAGTCCTTGCTAAGGGTTGGTATCAATAAGCACTCACCCAGGATATCCTGCTATGAGACAGGGAGGTTGTCCACCCCATGCTGAGTTACACCTCCACCATCCAAGCAGCAGTGACAGCTCTTCTCATGTGAGGAGCTGACAAACCCCACTCAAATCACACAAAAGGTGAGAGAAGAGAGTTCAGGAGTTCATAAACCATACAGGATTTCTTTGGAGATGGACTTGAGGAGCTGCAAGATCCCTCTACAGGAGGGAGCAGCAAGTCTGTTGCAAGACAAAAAAATCCCCCAGCCATCTGCATTCTTCTGGATGGTTTTAGCAATGCCAACTTCAAGCAGTTTGCACGGTTCCTCCAGCCCAAACCACAATTTTGTAACCATTCAAGAACCCTCCATGTCCTCCAGCCAACTCCTGGGACTGCTCCTGCAGAGCCAAAAGTGGATGCCTCCTCCTCCCCTTCCCTCTGGGTGATCCCAGCACAGCCAGACCAGATCTGATGGCATTAAAACCCCAGAGTCATGCCCAGGGGACATCACCCACAGCTCCACTTTTTTGCTGTCTCAAAGCTTTGTTTATAACAGGTTTGGTTTTATGCAGATTTTTGGCTTTATGCAGAGGGATTTTTGTGCTGCAGCAGACAAGAACATTGTTTAATTAACCTCAAGGGGATCTGATTAAAAAGTCAAGAGGTGAAGCAGCTCACATCCTAACCCAGGGGTTATAACCTCCCCAGGAGGACTATTCCATTGCTTTATGGAGATGATCTTGGCTCTGAAGAGGGGGAGAATTTGCTAACCTCTCAAAATCCTTTCTCACCCTGTATTCCTGAACATTAAAGCAGATCATTTCCTCTCCAAGTTTCCAGCTCTACCATGGAGAGGTTTAATCCCTTCAAGGTAGGCAATGTTTCTTGAAGTACTTCAAGAGTTGGATTATAGGAGGAGAGCCTTGAACTCCAGCTGCAAAGTTGGGTTTTAAACCTTTTTTTTTCTTTAAAAAAAAAAAACCCACCACACAAAGTTCTATCAAGTAACAAAATCCCACAAAAATCCCCATTGCATTGTGATTTTTAGCTTGGAAGAGGATCCCTAAGTGAGGAAGCAACTGATAAATATACTTACAATAAATAATCTGGCATTTCTGAAGTTGATGTTGGTACACTAGAATTATTGCATGTTCCATTTAAACCTGAAAAAATAAAAGCTTGTTTACAGACAATCCTTTAGCTTTAATGCAATTAAACTTCAAACCAGAAACTCCCCTGCAACACCCACTTTATGGAATTGTAAAGGATTTCTCTTTGCCTTTGAACTGACAGAGCCAGGAGATCCACAAGAAGGTGAGGGAAACTTCAAGGCTTCTCTGGTATCTGTCTGTCAGCAGAACAGTATCCCCATTAGCCAATGCACCCAGCAGCCAAAAAATCCTGCATTTAATTGCTTTCTAAACACTGCCTGCAGGGAGGGATAACACTGATATCACCACTAAGCTGCAAAACACATTTCTGAGCCCAGAGAAGCAGAGAGCTGAGCAAGGTGGACACAGTTTTCTCTTGACTTTACACCACAGAGATTCCTGCTCTTAAAACCACCCCAGGTTCAGGTTCCTACTCTTAATATTCCAGAGAGGTTTTTAAGGTGTGCAGCTTTTCCCTGGTGAGCACACAACCAGGTGTTGTCCTGCAAACTCTGCAGGGCTGACTGGGAGGAAAAAAGGTTTGGCAGGGCTGTTTCTCATCAGCTGGGGGGGGGGGGGGTCTGCTGAAAACCCTCACCAGAAACTCAGCTGCACCCATGAGAAGACAGCAAAATAAAGAGGCAAACGTGGTTCTTCTTTCCAAGGTGTTACCCAGAGCAAGCAGGACCTCCAAGTGCACCATTTCCCCAGCTGCACAGGCAGGAACATCTGAGCCCTGAGCTTTGCTTCCCCAGATAAACTGGGCTAAAAAAGATTTTTTTTTCTCTCAAGTTCCACGGAAAGGTTTTTCTGAGCAGAGTGGGAGAAGGGGCAGAAACCCCAGGGTCCCTGTGAACATCCCAGTCCCAATTCCTGCTGGTGCTGGCAGCCTGTTCTGCTGTCCCCTTACCTGCCCACCAGCCTGAAAGACTCAGAACATGGGGGGGGAGAGGAAAAAAAAAAAAAGGAGGGGACAGGAAGAAAAGCAGGAGAATTGTTTTGCCTACGAGTGCCACCTGCTGACTGCTGGAAGGGCCCCAAAGGTCCCTCCACCAAACCTCCCAAGAAGAAACTCAGAACCCTTGGCTGGAGAGTGGGGCTCAAGGCAGGTTGCCAGCTCCAAAAGGAGCAGGATTAGGCCCCCACCATCTGCATGGAACAAGGGACAGGAGGAAAAGGTCCCAAATGAGATGCTGGCTGGCTGCAGGAGGTGCCAGAAGCCACTGACCACATCCTGTTTGGGATTGCTCCCCAGCCCAGCTGGGATTTGGTACCTTGCATCCATCTGCAGGGCAGCAGGACCCAAACCCAACTCCTACTCATTGCCCAAGAGCCAGGCATGAAAACTGGAAAACTTTGGAAAGCAAAGCAGGAAAGGTGTTAAAGGGTCAGCAGAAAAAAAGAGAGAATTTGAGGGATTTTTGGGATACTGACAAAACCCCCCCATTCAGAGAGAGAAAGGGTGGCTGGCTCCAAGTGGGCAAGGCCATGGGGAAGAAAAAAAACAACTTTCCCAGCCAAAAGTACAAAAATTAGATCACAAAGTAGGAGAAGCATCTGAAAAGTGTGGCTCTGCAGGGCCACACCATGGGCAGAGCTGCTGCCTGCCACCCAAACCCACTGGGGAGCAATCAAAATGTGTCCTGTAGGTGCTACAAAGGCTGTGGGGGAAGGTGAGAGCTGACATCTTATTAATCCCTCTGCCCTGGGAAGCTCTTTTTTTTTTCCAGGAATTCAAGAAATCAGTTTCCATTTCCAGTTGGTGTCTTTGCTGAGCCAGAACTGGATGATTTTCAAGCACCAAGTGCAAAGAGGAACTCTGGGACCAAACAGAGCAAAAGGAAAACAAGAGGGATGCAAAAAAATATTTAACAACAGGTCAGGGCTGCAATATTCCCAGAGGCTGCAGGGGAGGTCCCACCACTCCAGGAACTGTAAGAAAGCCTAAGGAAACAGAAACCAGGAAAGCTGCAGGCCCTGGCAAGGGGATGGATGGGATTAACCAATATATATTCTCTGCTCTCACTTCTAAGGTTGTGGAGAAGTAAGAAATCTGCTGGTTTGATGGAAAACATTTTCATTGCATCCCAAGGGGTTGCAGATTCCTGGTTAAAAGATTAACTCAGAATCCTAGCAGGATGCAAATGGGAAGCTCAGCCAGAAAGAGTTGGTTTCTCTAACAGCATTTATCACAGGGCTTATCTATCAGGTTTTTTTTTTGGCCCCCATATTAAAAGCTTTTGTGCCTAACTTTTCATTACTGAGTGAAAACTCCAGAGGCAGCCATGACCAACCCAAAGGCAAGCAGCAGACCTGTCAGCAATTGAGCAGCACTGCTTTTTTCCAAGAGATCTTGCTGCCTGCCTCTCACCCCCACGGATTAATCCAGCTTTTCATTTAGCAAGGAGAAACATGACACGGGCTGAGGCAGCCCCAAACAGCCTGAAAGGTTAAACAGGAAAAACCTGATAGCCTCTTTTGAGAGGAAAGGTGTTGGTCGATTTGTAGGTAGGGACAGAGAGATGATTTTGTTAACCACAGGGGCTCTGCAACCTCTTCCCTCGGATTTATCCTCAAGAAATCCCCCACAGCTGATCCTGCCATTAGGATGGGGGGGGGGGGGGGAGGGACCCCTTGGACACTACATACCTGTCACCTGTTCCTGGGGAACACTACCTAAGTCAGGATTTTTTATTACTTCACAGTCCTGCTTCTCCTCTTTGCATTTCTCTTCGGTTTTCTTCTCCTTCCTCTCCTTCTCTTTGTCTTTGTGCTTTTTGGATTTTTTCTTGCTTTTGACGTAGGGGCTGCAGTTGTGCTTGCTCGTTTGGGGACAGTCTGTTGACAAAGGATGAGTCAGTCTGTCAGCAGGCTCTGGGTTCTCACAGTCTCTGCCGTTGTGAGTCAGGTCGTTGCTGACATCCGAGAGGGGGTCGTGAGGTCTCGGCAGCTCCAGGACCGGGAGGTTGGAACCGGAGCTCACGGGTTCGGGCAGAGGCGGGGGCAGGGCTGGGGCTGGGGCAGGGGCTGGGATGTCCTTCCCGTTGGAAGAGTTGAGTTTCCCGTTGAAAGTTGGTTGAGTTCGATGAGCCAAGTGAGAGATCCTGGGTTTTTTGTTGGCTAAAGGATCGATAAACTCCAGAGGTTGGGATCGTTTCTGAAAAAGGGAAGAAAAAAAACAAAAACAAAAAAACCCCAAGGTTGGAGGGCAGAGTTTTGGCTGCTGGTACCACTAGGTGGTGGTGTGATCCCAGAGAACGAGGAGCAGCCCCACAAAAAGAGCTTTGCTCTCAAGGAGAGCTACCAGCAAGTGTCCCAACTCCGAGTTTGTTGGAGGAGGACACAGATCCTGCAGAAGTTGGTTCCCAAAAGTCACTCCTGGTGGGAGAAACCATCACATCCCCCCAAATTATTGACCCACACTATCCAGACACAACCCAGCCTGCTCCCCCCTGCTTCAAATCCAGCCCTTTAGAAATAAAACCCCATCCTTCAACTTCCTCCTGCCCCAGGCTCTTAGCAGAGAATGGGAACAAGCACAAAAACATCTGTCCTGGTTGTGGCACAACACGTAGAGCACCTCCAAAATCTTCCTTCACCCGTGAAGGAAAGATGTGCTCAGACCTCGGGGTTTTTCCTCAGACCTTCACAAATTCTGCATTTTACTCCCAATGGATTTTACCAGCTCTGCAGTCAACAACTTCACCCTCACAATACCCACTCCTTCCCCTTCTCAAGAAAGGCATTTCCCAGAAGAGGTGAGCAAGTGTCACCTCTTCTCAGAACTGAAGACAGAAGAGGACACGTGTAGAAAAGCCACGTTGCGTGGCCCAGCGTGACCTGAAGATCCCTTTTTTTAAAATAAAAAGTGTAGGAAGAGAAGTGGCTCCAGACTGTCCCCATCAGCCCTACCTGGACAGCACAAACAGGGCTTGGAGAAGCTCTGGCTGTCTGTACCTCAGCCTGCAGACTGTGGGTTAGAAGCTGCACTTTGGTAGAACCCATTGGTTCTTCACACCAAGGCAGAGCCAGGATGATGCTGTGGGGCTCAGGCCAGCCCAGATTACCTTGGAGAACCATCAGTGCAGCAGTGTGTGCTCCTGCCTGGCAGCACAGGGCTGCAGGAACTCTTGAGGTCAGATTATTTAGTGCCAGGAGGAAAACAAGTGACAGTTCTGGGTATTTCTTTTGGATACCTGACTGTTTTTCTTCACGTCTCGGGCAGGGCTGCAAATGGAAACGTTGTTCCGTCCCAGCAGCTCTGTCAGGGAGCCACCAACTTGCTCCATCCCCAACCTCCCAAGTTCTTATTTCTCTCTGCTCAGTTAGTTCAGGGTCTGAGGGACACTGCTGGGCAGCAAGGAAACCTTCCCACTCATCCAGCTACTTCTGAAGAGCAGCTCCAGGGGCAAGGCCAGCACACGTCCAACTGGCTGTGCAACATCCCTGCTGCATGGAGCATGGTGTCCTGCTGCACCAAGGAGGGGCTGTTTGCTTTGACTCCAGGGCTCAGGAAGAGGTGACAGATCCAACAAGTGCCACTTTTTACTGTCATTTCTCCAAAGCCAACAAGCACCAACCAACCTCACCCCCTCACTTCCGAGGTCTGCACACGCGACACCCGCTCGGCCACGCTCCCTGCCCAGACCTACCTTGTTCCTTGCCTTCATTCCACAACTCAACTTTCCCAAAATATTCTGCATTCCAGACTACCAAAATCCCCTGCTGGGACTGCAAGCATTAGCAGGCATCCCCCTTCTCTAAATAGAAACTGCAGCTGAAGAGGATCAAAAAATACGAGGGCTCACAAGGAAAGCTGCCTGCGGTTTGCTGGAAAAACAGCCCCTGCTCAGTTCCCCACTGGCCTTTTCCAGATCCAAACCAACCCAAACCAACCCAACCCAACCCACCTCCCCCAATTTTTGATAGGGTCCTCTCAAGAGATGAGAAACACCCCTCTTTCAGACCCTTGAATCCTTCAAAAATCACCAAGCCAGCAGCCAGATCATTTTTCAACCTGCATTTTTTGGTGTTTTTTTTTTTTTTTTTGCAGAATCAGGTAAAGAAAAACCCAAGCCCTGAGCAGCACTCTGCCCTTCAGTGCCAACTCAGATGGAGGGGATCATTCTTTGTTCACCCACAGCAGAGCAGGAGTGGATTTGGAATCAGCCAGCAGGCAAATAAGTTGCCCAGTTCTGGTTCTCAATAGAGAATTGCTTCCCTCTCCCTGCCAGAAAACACATAATTTCTTTACCTGCTAATATTCTTTGCCACTAATCCTCAGTGTGTCTGTCCAGACAAGTAGGCATTACACATTCCACTGGCAGGAGAAGAATAAATACTCAACTTGTCTGGGCTGACCCACAGCAGAGAAGGGAAGCTGGCATTTCAGGAGAAATATTTGTGCTGAGAGATCCTGAGAAGAGCAGGGCCAGGCTCTGCTCAACACCCCTGCAAAATGAGGATGGAAAACCAGGGAAATCTCCCCCTTCCACAGCTCCATGCTCTGCTGTCTCAAGAAACCCAAGAGCAGCCCAACCTGCCCCTGTTCTGTCATGGCAATTAGGTTGAAAAAGGTCAAGGGTTGTTTTTTTTTTAATAACTCAATCATGTTTAGGAGCTACTTATTACTGCTTGGTTCCAGTCAATTATTAGTAATGAGTAAAACACAAAGCTCATTCTCCCAGGAACTCCAAGAGGGATTTGTAGGCACTGGGAAAAGAATTTAGCCCTTAAAACTAAACCTTGAAAACACATTGTTAGAGATCCTCCCCATAGGGCTGCACTGAACCACATCCAGAGGAGAGACAGATGCTGAGGAAACTCAGAATTAAGACTCTAACTTAATAAACCAGAAAAAAAAATAAAAAATTAAGCCACCCAACAACCTCTTGACCCCCCAGCCTCCAGCAGCAGGTGATTACAGCCTGCAGACAGGCTGAGCACCTCAGCCTGGCTCCAGCTCCAACATCCAGAACTCACAGAGCCAGTTTCTGGGGTTTCTGGCTCTGTTTTGGGCAGCCCCAACCCCCTTGGAGAGGGATCACCCACCTGAGGAGGAGAGCTGGAGTTCACATTATCTTTGGGTGGACTCAGGGAAGGTGCTTCTCCTTGAAACCCACTGATGTTCTGGGACTGACAGAGTTTCCTGAAATAAAAATAATAATTAAAAAAAAACAAAACAACCCAAACCCACAAGAGAATTTAGGGATTTAGGGATTTAGAATTTAGGATTTCAAATCTTCCCCAAAACTTTGGAGGCTCAAATTCTGCCTGAGGAAGGTGCCATGGGAACAGCTTGTTCAGGCTCTTGAAGTTTTGATCCCAGACAAGATCTAGGAAGAAGAAACCACCACAGGAAAATCTCTACCAACACCAGAGAGTAATTGCTCCTCTCTTTTCTTGCCTTCCCATGATTTTTGTCATTCTTTGGGAAGGGACAGTCAGTTGTGGCAAGAAGGAGGAGGCAGGCTGAGCTATCAGACCCACAAGAGGATTCCCTGCCCATATGGAACAGATTTTCTGACAGTTTTACCTCTTTTCTCTTGAACTGGTGATGGAAGTATTAAAACAAATGAATTACAACCTTGGAAAAAAAAAAAGACCCACGTATAGTTTGGTAAAAACTGGCACTGAACTGCTCAGGTGTAAAGACCAGAAATATTCTTGCTGCTGCAATGGAAATGCAGCTCAATAAGCAAAGCAAAGCAGTATTTACACTGATTTCTGCTGTGTTTGCCTCACCCAGTTAAAACTGACTTCCCCAGAAAATTCAAAAAGCAAAAACACTGCAAAGGGGCTGAAAATCAAGTTCAGATGTTGAGGAGTGAGCTCTCCCACTCCCCAGCACCATTAAAACCTCATTTTACAGGAACAGTGATGGTATTATTAGCCCACTAGGGTTTACTTTTAGGGCTTCACAATAAGACTTTTAAGTTGCATCATGCAAAAGAGCATGGTTTGTATCTGTGATATTCAACAAACACCAGGAACTTCTTGGAGCAAAAAAAAAAAAAAAAAAAATATTAGAAGTACAATGCAAGTCATTCTAATTGGTAAATGTCTGAGGGCACATTGGTGTCTCCAGATTTTGGGGTACAGCAACTCAGGAAAAGTACTCAGAGTTTGTGGGGACAGAAGGGGAACAGTGAAACCCCCCAAACCCTATGGGGAAAGTGGCTTTTTGAAGTTGCTGCCTGCCAGGAGCCAGGAACTTTGTGTCATCTCCTGCTGTGTTCATGATAGATTTAAAGCAAGGGAATGAAAAGCAAAACTGCTCTTAATCCAGCAGCTCTTGCCAGAGCAGAAAAAACCATTTCAGTAGAGCAGGGGGATGCACAAACTCCTTGCTCCTCACATGGCTTCCCAGGGGCACTGTTCTCATCTTTACAGGTGTGTTAATTACCCCATCAACCAGCCAGGGGCAACCAGCCCTGAAAACTGAGAGGCCAGGCAACAATTGGCTGGATCCAGGCAACCAGGCAGAGCACAGCCCTACATAAAGCCCTACATCTGCTGCCTCTGCCCTTTTTCTGAATGTTTTGTTGGGTTTTTTGGTTTTTTTTTTCACTCTCCCGTCTTCAACCCTGCCTGTTTTTTCCATTTTGTAGCCTCATCACCTGCATTGGCTGAGCAGGTTTTTGTTTGGACAGTTGAATGCATCCTTTCCAAGGTCTATTTTTAGACCTTCACATAACTGAATGCCACAATTGGAGAAAAAAAGCAGTTAACAGGGCTCTCTGCAGGGAAAAATTAACTTTTTGGAAGACTGCACGGTGGTTGTATTTTTCCACTTAATTCTAATTCAACATCAAGGCCATTTAAGAGAGTTGGAGTTTTCTTTAGCACACCAAAGAACTTGAAAGTCCCAAGTTTCTGGTGGTTTAACAAAGTCTCAGAGCCAAGTGGGCTTTCAAATCATGGAAACTGTTCAAACAGAGCATGCTCAACTTCATCTTAACCCAAAATGCAAGAAAAGAACTCCCCAAATCAAATCAAAATCTCAGTCTCCTGAAAAAAAAATCTACACTAAGACAGGAAGAATCACACTGAAAACCCTGAGAGGGAAACAGCAACACTCAGAGCAGAATTCTCCTTCAGAAACCTAGGAAATGTATTTTATTTCCTTGCTGCCTGTCAGCCAAAAGCTTCCCAAAGTTACCTTGACTTCCAGCCACTGACCTGGCCCAGTATTTAAGCTCCAGCTGTTAGAAAAGGTGGAATTATTACCTAACAAGGATCCTCTTCAGCAGCTGCTGATCTCCTTCTGAGTAGCCAGGCCAGTCCTTCTGCACTTCTTTGTATACACAGTCTTTCAGTGTGAAAGTGCTGTCCTTGGCACTCAAGTTTGCCACCTGAAACAAAAAAAATTTCCAAGGAATTGTTAGGGTTTTTTGTTTTCTCACTTGCCCTAACAAAACAGGTCTAAGATGCAGGGAGAATCTCAGGAATATCAAGAGAACAAGGACCCTGTACTTCATTTCCTAATTATTGACATTTTTTAATCAAACTGTGCTTTTTTTTTCCTTTGGCCTTGTCATCTGCAAGAGTTTACTGGGAGTTCCCAAAGCATACCCAGCTTACTGGGAAGCAAGTCCTAGCTAAAGTGATTATTCAGCTGGGATTATCTGGAATGGTGCTTATGGAAATCCCTGGAAAGAAAGCCTCCTGGAACAGGCAGTTCAGTTCTCACACCTGGCTGATAACAGAGCAGTGCAGTTTCTGAGCTGATAGAGGAGCTCTGGGGGCAGAAGCTTGGTTAACAATTGCCAGAAGATAAATTCTCCCTCCCAAACCAAACAGGGGACAGAAAGCTACTTTCTTTCTCAAAGAGAACACCTTGGTGATCTGCTCTAGGGAGCTGAGAGCATTGGGCTCATCTGCTGGATTTCACAGAGGAGAATTTCTCCCCAGGAATACTTCAGGGCAGGAGCAAAACCTGTGAGCAGCAGCTTACAAGCCAGGGTTTTACAATAAAGCACCCAAATTATGTGCTGAGGTTTGCTTGCACGAGAAGCTTGCTGACATTTTGTCCCATTCTGTTGTGTGTAGTTTCCCCACAAAACTCTGCAGGGATAGGAAACATTGCTAGAACTGGCAGAGCTGTGTTAGAATGGAAAGAAGTTGTTCAGAGTTCTCCTGCTTTCTCCTTTCCACAGCTCGACTGGAAATTTCACTTCTTGCTGCTGGTTACAGCTGAAAAACAAAGCCCAAAGCAAACAGCCTCAATTCAGCTTTCAGATAATGTCCTGGTGAACCCCCTTTTGAGGTGATTTTACAAGACTGAGAGTTTAGAAAGAAAACACAGCTTTAAATTTGGGTGGTTTTTTTTTTCTAGAGAGGGGACACAAAGGTGGCCAAATGCTGCGCCCACAGCCAGCAACACATCCCAAACCCACTGCTTCACCTGCCCAGTTTGACAACTGGTTTGCACTGGAAACTGGAAGATGCTTTTATTCAGTCAGTGGAAATACTGGGCACTGTTTAAAGGTTGGTGTTCTCCACATCTGGCTCCCTTCAGGAGCTGGTTGTGCTGTTGGATTTCTGTTCTCCGAGCAGCAGGCAAACAGGCTCAGAAAAACAAGTGAAGGAGTGGAAAGTCCTGAATTAATTGAGGATGCTGTCAACTCCTCTGCTTTTGCTTTAGGGAGACTACGACCTATTACTAAAAAAGAAACCACCATAATCTAGAAATTTCAAAGCAAAAAGCACCAACCCAGCTCTCCTGATAAGCAAAAAATTAAAAGCTTGGTTATCAGTTGACACGACCAACACTTTGTTTTTCCTTTCAGTTCTGTCAGCTTTCCAAAAGCCTGAGCCAAAATACAAGAAGAATTTGAGCCGTGTTTTACATTTAGATATCCCAGAGAACATGCCTGAGAAACAACAGCAAAGCCAGGTTCTCTTTCAAAAACCCTCCCTGCTGCTCGGCAAGGCTTGGAGCCCAGGCAGGAGAACAACAGCTCAGATTTTCTCAGCACAGAGGCTGAGGAGTTGCTACCTCCTTGTTTTGCTGGTGTGGGACTCTGCAAGCTCCACCCCAAGCCTACCCAAAAATAGAAAGCTTGCAAAATCAGGCAAAAAGGCCATGAGGAACACAGAGTCCTCCCAGAGATGCAAGAGCACGATGAACCCCACACACCTCGACGTATTTAGACAGGGAGCTTTACTGCAGCCTGTAATTTTTAGCTTATCTGTGTCTGCTTGTGGATGGAAACCCTGGGAGTGCTGAAAAGGAGATTAAGTTCAGCAGCAAATTTACAGCCAAATCAGCATTCAGCCCAACCAGGCTGACACCCTGGGTGCTGCCACACACACAGGAACTCGCCTGGTAGGGGTTTGTGAGAGGCCTGGCTTAAAGGTGATGATCAGAAATAGTGTTTCTAGCATGAAACTTACTGATAGCCCTCAAAAAGGTGCTGAAAAGAAGGCTGGTGCAGCTGGAAAATGAAGGGCTGCAGGATTAAAATCTAGGGAAGGAGCAAGTTGTGCCAGTAATAACTCTATTTGCAGCATGACCTGCCCTGTGCCCTTGGGCAAACTCACTCCTCACTGTCTCATGCTTTTCAGCTCTGCAAAGGAGTAAAAAACTTAATACCAGTGTAGAAGAGGGCAGCTGCAGTGTTTAAATAAATAGCCATGCTGTGCCCAGCACTGTGAGAGCAATAAAGGTGTTTACTGCAGCTCCTGAAATGGAGGACTCCAAGTGTCAAGGGCTGAATCAGCTTGGAGACAGCTCTCAGCCTTGACACACAAATAACATGCTTTGCAAGAACCTGCATGATCTTCACACCTAAGCAGCTGCACTCCTAAGCAGGAAAGGCACTGACCAATGGGAAGATGGAAAGCTTAATGGAGAAGGACATAATTTTATCCTTCGTGTAGGAAACGTGATGTGGAGCAACACACAACGTGGTGCTTTGTGTCCCTGTTCAGAGCAACACGTTGATTCATAGGTTTCTAACAAACCCAACAGGTTGTAAATCTTCTGCTGGATCATTCTCCCTGTGCCCAACCAGAAGAGTCCCTCTGGAGGGACTGATGTGGGGAATTAAAATCCTACAGCTCAGCTGCACACACCTAAACTGGGGTGTAGACAGGAGAGGCCTCTGCTACCTCTAGTAAAATGTAATGTGAATTACAAACTGTTGCTCTGTAGCCCTTGGAGAGACACTCAGCTACAGCTTGGAGACACCCCAGGTTAGGTTCAGCCTCACAGAGTTCTGAGAAGCCATTTCATAGAATCATAGAATTAGCTGGGTTGGAAGGGACCTCAGAGATCAAGTCCAACCCTTGACCCACCGTTTTTTTTTGTTTCCCTTTACCTCAACCACTGCCTTCAGCAGAGTACAAACCTGTTGCAGAAGGCTGTCCAGCAAATCCTTGTCCTGCTGAGAAAGTCCATCCTTCTGCAGTCTGAGTATAAGTTCAGGTTTCTTATAAGGCTTTAGTGCCAGTAAGTGCACAACCCTATCTTTGAAGGGTCTCTGAGAAATGGCACTGTTGCCCCTCTTTATTGCACTGGCAAGGTTGACTGGCGTCGGGCGCTTCCTGGAGGGAACAGCATCGGAAGCTCCTGGGGCAGGTTTACGCACCTGAACCTTTTTGCCTAAAAATGAGATGAGAACAGTCAACTGCAGCAGTCACCTCACAAAGGCCAATGGCCTGTCAGCATCTACACGGAGTCTGGGACACCACCTGAAGTGCCAGAAGATGACAGTGAAGGCCAAACAACAAGCAGCACACCCCATCCATCCCGAAACGACCGTACCCGGGAGTTTTAGGATTCGTGACAAGCTTGTAACAAGTGAGCAGCAACACCAAGCTCTGGAAACCTGAGTATTATTGGCCACAAGCTTACATAAAGCTCTCTTTGTCTGCCAGCTTTTCATTTATCCCAAGTGCATTTCATTTATCCCAAGTGCATTTCATTTATCCCAAGTGCACGTATCCTCACGACTAATCTGACCATTTTTTTTTTTCTTTTTTTTTCTTCCCCCTCCCCATGAGAAGCAAATTCTGCATTATTATGTAGAAGAGTTGAAATCTGGAGTGCAAAGCCCAGAACTGGTCAGCGAGTGGCTCCCTGCTGCTGATCTCAGCAAAAAACTGCTACTCCAGCAGATGTTTCTGTTTGCAGAACAATAGGAACTTTATGGGGCTGGGTCCCACCTCCCTTCCCCCCCTGCCAACCCAGAGCCATCAGCCTGCCCTCTGTTCTAACCACCCCTCCAACCCCACTGATGGAGATGTCAGAACATGGAGCTACCCCTGAAGTTCATCCCAAAGCCCTGGCAGGCAGCTTCCTCACACCTCAATCCCAAATGGGGCTCTTTCTGGCAGCATTCAACCAGAATTTGGTTTTTCCTGCTCCTGTTGCAAAGCTGAAACCCTCAGGCATGGCCCACACCACTTGCTAAAGCACAAAGCAAGTGATTTTCTTGTTTTCAACCCAAACACAGGTCACAAAAGCAGCAAATGGGAAAAAAAAAAAGATTATTTGTAGGTTCCAAGGTCTAAAGCAGGGAGCTGCAATCAATAAGCACTTTGGTTGGAGAAAGTGACCTTCACCAGGCCAAAAAACATCCAACATTTACTGTAAGTGTCCTGGAGGTTTATTTCAGCATGGCAATTCTCCACTGCTAGGAAGCAATGTTTTCAACTGACTCATCTGAAGATACTGGTGACTGTCTGCAGTGTTTGTTTTACTGAAATGCAGATTGCATAACTGAGTCCCCATTTCCTGGCTTTTTATTACACCCCAAGCTGATGCAAGCAAGTCCGACCCATCAGGGTTGAGTTAAGAGAGAAGGAGAAAAAAATCCCCCAAAATTCACATGTTCAGCATCCTAAAATTCAGAGGGCAACTGGACTTCAAGTCCAGAGTTGGGAGAAGAAAAGATTTATCAGCTTTCTAGAACTCCCTTCACTCCTGCCAGGTCATGAACAGCAAAAACACACGGGGAGGTTTCCACTTAAGGCTGGAGCCAAAATGTGCAATGATAGGGAAAAAAAAAAAAAAGTTAAGCTAGAACACAAAGTCTTTTAAAATATTTATACATGTGCATATGTCTCTATATATACACACACATATTTAGTGTATATAAAGCACACACATCCCCCTGCAGCACTATTTCCATACACACACACACACTGGAGTGTCAGTGCCCATCTCCACTGTTCTGTTGAGCTCCAATTTCAACATTTCATATAAATTCTTCCCCATCTGAGCTGCCTGGAATGACTGCTGAGGTTTAAGTGCTGAGCTCTGTGTTCTCATGGAAATGTGAGAGCCAACCTCCTCCCTCCAGACCAGCTTGGGAGTCAATCAGCTGATGGGGCTGGCACACCAGAGACGTGCAGATCCCACACCAGGACTGTCCTTGCTCAGCCTCTTCCTTCTTGGGTTTTCTTCCCTCCTGCTGTCTTCTAGCTGCAGCCTGCACTCCACTCCCCTGTTTTTGAGGTGATCCTACCATAACTGTTTTAACAGGAGCAGTTTTCAATCAAAAGTTTTGCTCCATCTTTCCAGGAAGCAATTTGCTTTGAGAATCTTCTCCCTCCCAAACCTAACGACTTCATCCACTTACTAAAATGTTCTCAGATATAAACTAAATGAAATAATTTGCTAGTCTACAGGAAATCAATGCATTTCCTTCCTGATTACTATCTTATTTCTCAGCTTTGAGCACTTGGCTGATAAAACAATGAGTCAGGGTCAGTTCTACGCTTTGCAACTCACCATTCCCATCACAGACATCCTCTGAGAAGAGACTGTTTGCAGAAAAAAACCAAAACAAAACCACAAGCAAACAGCTGGCTCAAGAAAATAAAAATGAAACTCCCACTTTCTGGTTAATATGTGTGCCCAAAGGTTGAGACCAGACTTTCAGCTGGGGCCTGAGCCCAAAGGGAGGTCTCTGCAGGCTCTTTCTGGAGCCCACCAATGTCTGGCAGGGTTTTATTTCCTTCCCTAAGACCCTCCCTGTCACAATAAGATGGTTTGTGTCAGGCTGCAGTCAGCAGCAGTGCTTTAGTCCCTTTGTGTAGCAGCACAAGGGCACTGCTGTCTGCAGCTGAGATGTTGCATCTGGTGGCTTCAAGTGCAGGCAGGTGTGGGGGACAACAGAGGTGGCACATTGGAGCTGACTTTGTGAGGATGGATCTGATGGTTCTGAGGGATCAGCAGGCTCAGCATCACCACACAATAAACATGACCTGGCCCCAAAGGGGTGGGACTGCACCCAGAGCCCACCACACGTGTTCTGGGGTGAAGATGGAAGCCACGAAGAAGCAGCAGCATCCAAAGAAACCAAGACACCCACAAGGAACTCCCAGATGCTTGTTCAGACTTCCACAGGCAAGCAAAACAAACCTCAGGGTTTGACTTCAGAGGTGAAAGCATCCCCCAAACCTTGAGTGGTTTCTTACCCACGTATCTGCCCCCAGGTTTGATGAGGATGGCGTTGCGGCTCCTCGTCTCCTCCTCTGCCTGGGCCATGCTCTGCCTTGCCTTCTGGTAGGAATCATCAGTAGCACACACAGTGATTTTATCCTGTATGCTTCCCAGACAATCCAGCTGGATGTTGCCATTGCTGAAAAAAAAAAGTGCAATGGGAAAAAAAGAAAAAAAAAAAAAAAAAATTACACTCCCGAGCCGGCACTGCTCGCTGGGGTGGTGGGATCTGAATAATTGGATGTTAGGAAAAAATTCTTCACCATGAGGGTAGGAAGACACAGGAAAAGGTTGCCCAGGGATGCCCCAACCTGTTGAAGGTCAGGTTGGATGAAGCCTTGTGCAGCCTGGGCTGGTGGGAGGTGGCCCTGTCCATGCAGGGGGGTTGGATCATGGTGACCTTTGAGGTCCCTTCCAACCCAAACCATTCTAATGAAATAATAATAATAAATACACACATGCACACAGAGTAGACTCTAAAAAGAAATAAACATGTGTTAAGTTACTAGAAAGACTTTAAAAAGAAATAACATGCATTAAGTTTTGCTCTGGCTCATCTGGGGAAAAAATTCTACAGAAGATGTATGTACACACACACACACAAATATCTGTATAAAAGGTTCCTTTTGCTGTGCCACTCACCTAGATACATACTGCTGGATACAGTCAAAACTCCCTTGAGGGCTGTCCTTGCCAATATTTGAAAGATAAAATGTGAAAGTCCTCACTTCTGTGGGTCGATCAGGCCTGGGGATTGTGATGTGCTGTTTGGGAGGAGAAAAAATATTGGTCACTTGGGCAGCCTCTGCACTACCAGAAAATCCAATATTTCAGCAGTCACTCTGCTTTATGGCCATTCTGCAACCCACTAGAAGTCAGGCATAGGGATTACTGCAGGGGAGACTGAAAAGCAAGAAAGATTCAAGCTGGCAAAACTTGAGGCACTGGAAAAAGAAAAGAAGAGGGGAGGCAGATGTGAAAGAGCAGCTGAAAAGGCAGCTCTGTCTGTAACAGAACAGAGGGCTGAGCTGGCGGGCTGCTGCCTTCAAAGCAGAGCCCACAATCATCTTGTTCTAAGAATCTGACCCAATTCTATTGATTCAGGCTCAAAACAGCCTTGCTACCACTGTTTATATTCAATTTAAAGCCCGTGTGCTGTGTTTCTTTAGAATTAGTGATCCAGCACTAAAGACAGCAGTGGGCAGGTCACTAGGTAACATGCTTATTCTTTTTCAAGAGATTATAATTCCATAACGAGATTTCATGGCTCACAGTGGACTGTGACACTGCTGCTAAATTAAATATTTAATCAAGCACTAAGTGTGCTCCACAGACAGTGATCTGCATTGTTTTCCCCCCCCTTCCTCTCCAACCATTCATTTTTCAAACCGTTTTCCCCTCTGCCTTCAAGCTCCAGCACAAACCTCAGCATCCCAGCTCCTACTCTCACATCAATATTTGATCATTAAGATGGCTTCCAGAAACCCAGACAGAAGGGACATCAGCTTCAAGCCTATTTTAGGCTCTGCTCAACCACACTGATTTATATTTACCCAGATTTGCCACATCTATGCACAAAATAGACGTGCCCAGCAAACCCAGCTGAGTCTGTGTGCTCAGCAGCAGATGCAGGAGGGTTTCTAGGTGGTTTCCTTTCACCTCGGATGTCTGCAGAAGCCTGGAAACCCAAGAGCATTTGTGCCACTTTACAAAACCACAGGGAGGTTCTCAGAACCTGCAAGAACCACTTGTGTGTGACCTGCATCGAGCCGTTTCCATTTGCTCTCCCTAGAGCCCAGCCAGCCCTCAACACAGACCTCCCTTCTTTTGAAAGCCAAGAAACCCAGGCTTGAGACATCCAGAAGGGACAAGTTCTACCCCTCCAGCTCCTCCCAAACAGGATCTGGATCTAAAAATACTCAGAGAAGGATTTGGTGGCGACCCTCTGAGCTCCGTTATCTCCTGGGCCAAACGTGCTCCTCCATAGCCTTGAGCCCTTAATCTGTCCCAGCACTCTCTGCCTCCACCCATCCAGAAGGAATAAAATTCTCTCCTGCTTTACAAGCTAGCTGAGAAGATGCAAAAAGTCAGTTATGCAAACAGGAGCTGGGGGTATTTTACACTTGGTGCCCTTCACCCCCTCACTAATTTGCCAGGGCCGGGGTGAGAAGTTAAACACCATGGGTCAGTTCAGCTTCTTCCCAGGTTTGTAAAATAAAACCTGGAGGATGTAACCAAATCCTATATTCATATACAAGAATAAATTGCTTCCACCTCCTGAGTTACCACTCTAAAAGCCCAACTCTGGCATTTTTTTGGTAGAGTTTCTGCAGCTTTTCCGAAGGGTGTAAAACGAGAGAGGAGCACGAGCCCCTCGGGTGTGAAACTTTGCTCACCCCAGTACTGAAAAGTGTAACAGATGCAAACTGGCCCTTATCTGGGAATTATTTTTAGCTGAAACAGAAGGTTTCTCAAGCCACCAAATCAGCATGGTAACTGCTTTGAGGGAGCCCTAATTTTGGTGCTGAGTAGTACGCCAGTAACCATAGACACTTAAAAATAGCTCAGTACAGATGTGACTTCTGCCTTTTTTTTTTTTTTTTTCCTTCTTTTTTTTTTTTCTCCTCTTTCAAGTAACATTCATCTGCGTACAGCTTGTTCTGAATGGCAGTTTCAGCTTCCTCTATTAATACCAGCTTCAGATCATCCCAAGAAACAGGGGGGGGCAACGTCACATTTTCCAACCACGTCAAGTTCAGACGTTTTGTTCCGAACAGTCACGTTTTAAAGCTGCAGGAACACACAAATATTTGGCACCTGAAGGCTTTTTTTTTTTCCTTCTCTCCCCGTTCAGTTCTTTCCCTCCTCCCCCTGCCCAGTAAACAAACACCTGCAAATTTAACCCAACCCCATCTCCAGTTTTGCAGAGGCTTCTACTAAACAGAAGCATCTTCAGCCTTTCTTCTGCTACTACAGGTTGTAAGGCTTTGGTATTCCAACTCCTAAATTCCTATTCTCACCAGCAAAGTGCTCCAGATTCCAATAAACTTATAAAACTACCCAAGAAAATCCAGTTCATGATGAGAAAGTAATGAGCAGATGGTGCTCTTAAGAAATATCCAGATAATCCCAACTTCACTACCTCGGAGTAACACACTGCTGGTTACCACTTAGTTACTACCATCAAAATTCTGATTATTGCCCTGAAATAGTAATTATTAAGACCAGCTTTGATATATAAAAATACATCCCAAGGCAAATATCATTTACAGGTTATAAAAACTCTCAGGAGATTGGACCCAGAGCAGGAGGTTTTGTCCCCTGTCACTGAAAAAGCTGCTTTATTTTGGGGTAAAACCACTGACATCTGCACCTGGCTGACCAAGCTGCCACTTTGCTGACCCATGGTTTATTCCTGGCCAGTTCTCTCCTCTGGTTAATTAGAATATTAAGCATGAAAGTTGTTTTCTGTGTATCAGAAGCTGGGAGCATCTCTGACAGCATTCATTAGACCAGCATCAGGAAAAGTTAAAAAAAAAACTCAGACATGGCTGGAGGCATTTAAAAGCCCCACAAAGAATGAGATTCAACAAGTCAGGAAGGTTCTAGAGAATTAAATTAAATGAAGGAAGCAGCACTTTGCTTTATGCACTTTGCTTTTCTTGTTTTATGTCCTGCTTCCCCACTCATCAAATAACTTGTAGATTTTTCCATCTTGCAAGAGGGATTTTAAACAGAAAAAAAATGATACCATGAAAAACTTTTATCACTGGACACTGCCTCAAATCACTGACTTTGTGCTACATACAAAAACTGCCACCTTCAGAATTTAATGAGAATTCTGTAATGTTTGTTGAGCAGCAAAACAGGGAGGTAGCAAATCAGAGAATTAAGTGGGAGAAAAGTGTATTCCAAAAATAAACAGCTAATAAATAAACAGCTACAAATAAGTAAACACATCTGTTTGAACCTCATAATGTGAAAACTTGTTAAGTCACTGAAATTATCTTCTCTGCCCAAGTGACAGGAGCTCACTGGAAGGCATTTAAAGCCCTGCTGTCAATTCCTTAAAGCACACGAGCACTACACTTAAAACCAGATGGTTCTGCAGCTGCCAGCTCCTTGTCATACCCAGCAAATATCATCATAAAAGGACAAAGAGCTCTTTCTATCTGCCTTCATTGCACTGAATCTTGCTTTCTTCAGAGCTCTACCTTTGGCCTTTACTTGACAGTGCAATTAATTAAACAGCTGAAAACAAGGCAGGGAGAGGTCAGCCCCAAGCTGCCAACATCCTCCTTCTACCCTCACCGCTCTTTAAATGGCAACAGCCAAGGCCATCCTGGGGCTGCTCTGCTCCTGCTCCAGCCAGCCCTGGGCTGGAATCACAGGTGATGGGCAGCTCTGCCCCCAGAAACTCTTCTCTGCAAGGTAAGGGCTCAGAAATAATTATTAAGTGCATTCTTTTTTATTTATTTTTTTTTTTTAAAGGAGCTGCGTCATTTGAAAATTTGTAGTTATTAGAAGGAACGGCATCGTTTGGAAATGCTTTTAATTATTAGAAGGCACAGCATCATTTGAAAGTGTTTTTAATTATTAGAAGGAACAACATTTTAAAATGTTTTTGAATATTAGGAGGAACTGCATCATTTTAAATTATTGTAAGAAACATAACTTTAAAATATTTTTCATCATTGTAAGGAACGGCATCACTTTAAAACAGGTGCTTAAAAAAAAATCCATCTTGAGGGATTGCCTAACTTAAAATAGGCATTTTTTTGGAATTTTTAAAAGAGAATTTTAAAAAAGGTTTTCTTTTGGTTAACCTGAGAACACCCGGATCTGCATCACATCCCTGAGGAACCCACAAGGGGAGCAGAGCAGCTGAGGGCGCTGGAGTGTTTTAAGCTGTTCTGATTCATTCTGCTCTGTTTCCTTCCAGGAGGAAGATGAAGAGAAGAGGCATTTCTAGAACCTGAGCAGCTTTACAGGAAAAGTTAGGTGTAGATCCCTCTCAAAGTGTCTCTACAAAGGGAAAGGAAAGCATCTGCAATCTTCAGAGCCTTCATTACATGCAAAGCTGTTTGCTCATCTAATAGCAACCAATCAGGCACCCTTAAAAGTCTTCCTGGGCACTCACTTCAGTTGCAGATTTTTATCTAAGCTTCCATGCTGAGTTTTCTGGGAAGTTTAATTGTAAACAAAGTAAAAAAAAGGAACCTGGAAATTGCTCCTTTCTTCATTTCCCAGGCCAGGAAGGTTTATATTTTTTCTCTTATGATAACGATCATGTCTTTCCTGCTACGCTTTGTTAGAGGAGTATTCATGAGCCCAACATCACATGGGGAAATAAGGGCCAGGAGAAATGTGCCAGACTTCAATGCCTACTTAACTTAAGCCTTTTTGAAAGTTTTCTTGTACCACAACAAACTATCAAGAGGTTTTTTAAAGTTGAGTACAGATTCTTGGAAAAAAAAAAAAAAAAAAATTATCTTGCCCATCCTTACGCAGAGCGCCAAAGCTAAAAAGGCACATTTGGGATCTAAAAGGCCCATAAATGACATTTTTAATGTTCACTGCTCTACCAGGAATGCTACCAACTAAATCTCAACGTTGTCAGTAACTGGTATGACAGTTTCAAGCATCTATAAATACCTCTGAGGAGTTCAGTCATCAGAACAGAAGTTAGAGAAATAAAACTCCTAAATATAAAACCCTCCTTTTGGCACTCAGAGGAACTACACAGTTCTTCAAACCTTAATTGTTAAATAAAGCTTCAGTACCTTTCTAGCACCCCTCAAGCACTGTTCCTGTAAAGAGTTGGTAGCCATAAAGTCTTGCACTGGAGTTTTCCATCCTTAGCAGGTTATTTCCTCAGGAGACAGGCGAGTTTTCCATGGAATGCTGCACCCAACTGAGTCCTGCCATCAGCACACTTTTAATTTCCTTGTTCTACCCAACAGCACTGCCTTCCAAAACTCAATTTCACCACTAAGAGCACTTTGCATTGCTCTGGATTTAGCAAGGTTAAAAAATAAAGAGGGGGAGGGATTTTTACAGAGCAAACTCTCATTCCTGGAGCCCATCGGAACTTCCCAGCCCTGGGAAATCAGAGCCTGGGGGTTCTTTGAATGGGAACAGGACAGACACACAGAACAAAAACCTTACTCAGATGAATGCATAAGCCAATAAAAAACTTCCCAAAGTAACCCACATCCAAACTTACCCCTTGGCTTCCTTGAAACTGGATTACTGGTTTTGATGTCACAGCATCCTACGGAAACAAGAAAAAAAAAAAAAAAAAAAAAATCAAAGATTATTGCAGAGAAAGGTAAAGCTCCAGCACTCACTGCCAAGAAACACTCAGGGAAATGTAGAGAATTCCAAGTGAGAAAATACAAAACCTCCTGAAAGTGATTTCTACCTAGAAAAGGGATAAAAACTGTAGCACCACCACTGATTAAACAACTTCACTCTTGAGAGGCGTTTAATTTCACTGCAGAACATCTCCAAGAGGACCTGGGCTGCACTTAATTCCCTCCTGACCCCTCAAGCACATTTCAGGCACAGAACAATTTCCCTGTATATCCTGGGGGCTTCTGCAAGTTTGGAGTTAAAGGCTGGATATCAGAGGGGAAAATTTATGCCACTTCTAAGCCCGAGAAGGCACTAAGCAAATTTTTTCCAGCAGAAAGTGGGCAGCTCAGTGGAAAAGCAAACTCCAACTTCACTGCAAAGTCCTGGTGCTGTGTTGCCCATTTCACCCACCAGCTCTTCCTCCACCCCAATTTCCTTATGTTTCAAGAAATTCAGCTCCTCAACAGCCCCTTCCACCTGCTGAAGGCAGAAACTCCAGGGAATTTCCAACCTTTCTGTTCTGCGGCTGCACTTTTTCCTTTGTCTGTTATTTTATAAAGATCAGGAAAGCTTCAGAATTCAGAAGTTTCAGCTCAGCTGCAATCCAAGCCATGCTACGTTTTTACTTCTTCAATTTCAGGAGAACTGTGGCTGGGTTGATTCCCTAAATCCCAGGAAACATTCCAAGACCCACTGAAGCCACCATCCCGTGCTCCACTGGATGAAAAACCAGGCTGGGATCATGGAGCCTTCCAGGGGGACAAGGAACAGAGAGATAGGATGGAATATTGTTTAGGAGGGAGTACACTGCCACATTTTCATGGGAAAAGAGCCAAGAAGAGTTTAGGAGAACAACAAGAAAATTTATCAGTCTCCTGATGCCCATTTTGGTGCTTTCCTAAGCATCCTTTTTGTAGCAGCTGCATCTCCCAGCACGTTCTGCAGGATCCCAGCCACCTCCCCAGGATTACAGGAACACTGCCACTCAGCAGAGGAAGAGGCAAGAGCTTAAAAGCCTGGGAGGTTGATCACTGCTCATAAAACCTTTCCAAATGCTTTCAGCCCAGAAGTGAAGAATCTAAAAAAAAAAAAAAAACCAGCCACAATACGCTGATTTTTTGATAGAAAACCCCAAACTCAGGAGCAAGAAAACATCCTTGGAGCACAGAGGAATAAGCTCCCAGCAGAACAGTTCTTCCAAGAGCTCATTCTACAACTGAACAGCTCTGCAACAATCTGCCTGAAGCACTCCCTGAGCTGGAGGGGGAGTTTTCCAGACCTGAAACAACCTTTCTAAAGAAGCCCTGAGCAGCATCCTCCAGAGATCCCTGAATTCCTTGAGTGCCACGACACTGCATACCACAGGAGGCTGTTCATAGCCAGCCTGGCCAGCTTTTTGTTCATGGTGTCAGTATGTACTGTGCAATCTGTCCAGAAATTTGTATGAACATACTTGAGCAAACAAGCATTTGAAATGCTAGAAGGGGAAAAAAAAAAAAAAAATTTGGATTTAAAAAATAAATAAATCGCAATGAGGCTCTCGGATGGGTAAAGGTCTGCAATTAATTCTGGAAAATGAATGGGATAAAAGGTAATATGAAGCATTTAAGTGGAATAACAAGGCAGCAGTTCTTATTAACATTAGACAAAAGCAGTGTTACACAAACCAGGACATGTTTTAATTACAGAATGTATAAATTCCCTCATCTACACCCAAAATGGTTTCAAGTCAAACCGTGCAATCTCCAAGCTTAAAAAATGAACCTGTGTGTGAGTTCACTTTAATTTCATTTCCTGAAACCCCTGCAAGACAGCACTGCCAGGGGCTGCCAGGTTTGGACATCTGCCAGCTGGGAATATCAGGGTGGTAACTCCCTGCCCCACTCCATGGAAGGGATGGACACTGGGAAGTCATTCCCACCTCTGAGCTCCTTTTTTAGGGAGAGATAAGGAAGGCAACAGCAGTGACACAGGAATTGCTTCTCTGCTGATGCCCAGTTCCTTGGCTCCAGGTCATTTGAGGATGCTCCTGGAAGAAGAAAACACACCCTAACCTAATTAAGGACATGAATTGAAGTGCTTTTATTAGATGAAATTAAATTCCTGTGTGGACACCTTCGTTCAGAATCAAAGCAAACAGATGGATTAAACCAAACCAAATTAAACTTCTATTTCAATGTTTACTTTCAGTTTGTTTGGGGTTAAATTTCCTCAAGGTTCCTGTAGGGACAAACCCCCATTTTAAAGAGTCTCTGCCACCATTTCCCAAAGCCCTCTGTCATCATCTAAAAAGCCCCTCAATGATGCTGAGGGAACAAACAACAGGGAACCCCCTTCTAGTTTCCTACAAACCCCATCCCATCCACCTTCAAGGGGGACAGGGTCTGTCCCTCTGCCTTCTCCCAGGTGCCATCCTCAGCCCCAGGACAGGGCTCTGGTGCAAATTTGTCCTCTCCAGAGCACAGCAAATCCCTGAGACCTCCCCTCTTGTGTTCACTGAAGAGGCAAAACACACCAGATCTGTTCCAGCAACCAAACCACCTGCACAGCCTTATCTTCCAGCTACCAAATTCCAGCTTCACTCCTCCTCCTTTCATAAGAGCTACTGGAAGGTGATTATTAGGATAAAGCCCCAAAAAAAAAAAAAACAAACAAAAAAAAACCCACAAAAACCAAACAACAAAGGGAGAGAACACCACCTGAAGTATTTCCAACCATCTGTCAGTTCTACAGCTTTGCTGCTGGGTCCCAGATGTTCACCTCTGAGTTCACAAACTCACCCCTAAGGGTGAAAGCCCTGATGAAGAGGTCCAGGAGTGAACAAGCACGTGGGGAAAAACTGTCTGCCCTGCAAGAATGATGAATTTCTAACCTGTATGTAGGCTGAGAGCAAGCCAAGCCCCTTGAAACACATCCAGAGGCAGGAATTGCACATCTGCTCACCACTGGTTCCAGGAAAAGCTTCCTGAGGCAGGACAGGGGACAGCAAATAATTGCCACCTCTTCACTGTCTGCAGGTTCCTGCAATGGATCTTGAAGAAAATGAGTCAAGCTTCCTCCCAGCTTACTGGAAGAGAAAATAAACTGCTTTAACACAGAGGAGAGTCCTTCCTGCAGCCCAGCTCAGCACTGCCCCAGAGCTCTACAGGAATAACTCCCCAAGGAACACCCCAACACGTGGCTGTTCTCCAGGATCTACCCAGACTTAGGTTCCCTACCCCACTTGCAAACAGCCTCTTCAAAAGGAGCCTGGAGAGACCTCAGCTATGTCAGGTGCCAACCTCAAGAGTTTTGCTCCATCAAAATCCACTTCTTTGCTAGGTGGAAAGAGCATTTCCATGCTTCTGTGCCCAGTTTTCTGCTGTGTTCTTCAGGGAGAGAAATCAAGCAGCAAGTTTTCCAACATTAAGCTCTGCTCTGGGCTGCCAACCCCACAAACCCAAGCCTGTGGTCCCTCCAGATACCATCAGCTTATTTCAGAAGTCATGAGGAAAAAAAAAAATAAACCAACATTTCTCTTTTATTAGCATGGGATAAAGCTCATCCTCAAGTTTTCCTGGGCTAGAGGAGGGTCATCCTCTGGAAAGCTCACAGACAGTTCTTCCCACTGAAATATTCCAGATCTGGCACATGGAAGCTTAAATAAAGAGGAGGAGAACCAAGAAGGTGTCAGTAAAACCCACCAAAACTGAATGTAACAATTCTTAAATGGTTTATCAGGCCTGATCAAAGCTGGCAGGAGGTTTTAAAACTGTTCAGTGGAAAAGCTGGATGGGATACTCATCCCCAGGAGCAGAAAGGCCATCTGAAATCATCCAGGGGCAAGTAACCAGTTGGAAACCTCCCTGTTTCTTCAGGGAAATAAGAGATAATTAAAGAATATGTTGTTTTGAGAAGTTTTATTCTGCATTTACTGGAATTTCTACTGGAGGCAGTTTTCTATGGAAAGTATTTCCCTATACTTAGGAGCAGGGGATTTGTTTTCTTGACCATTAAAACAAATGCTGAGCAAACACAGCAAATGCAAGTTTCCCCTTATTTATGTTGGACCAAGGGAATTCTCCTCAGAATGTAAAGCTTTTCAAAGCAGCAGGAAGAATTTCAATAAATAAGAAAATATCAAATGAAGGCTGCCAAGGCTGGCAGCAAGGGGACAACCTGAACTGTCACCTGCAGTTCCAGCCAGCTACAAAACTGACAACAAGAAATGGTTTCAAATCCACCAAGCTGAGCCTCATTAATACCCCAAACTCCTTCAAGTTCCTCTTTGACTGCACCATTTTCACTGCTGGTGTTGCTTTTGCCCACGCAGTGTGTTCCAAATCCAGGCACATGCTCCCTCCTCTGCTTCCTCTCCCTTCTTGGCAGGGCTGGGGGAAGAATAAAAGCCAAAGGGTCAGGTCCCAAAATGGGGGGAGAGGGGGTTTGAGGAGCCCTGAGTGCCTGAGGTCCTGCAGTCCTCTCCCTGGCAGTGTCTCAGGTCAGGTTGGATGGGGCTGGGAGCACCCTGGGCTGGTGGGAGGTGTCCCTGCCCATGCAGGGGGTTGGAACTGGATGATCCTGAAGGTCCCTTCCAACCCAAACCATTCCATGATTCCATGATGAGTGCAGTGGGTTGAAATGATGCCACCTCATCTGTCTGCTGGGCCCCATTCCTCACTCTTCTTACCCATTTTCCTCTCCTGAGCATTTAAAATAAATATTTGTTTGGGGCAGAAGCTGATAACATGGATTCTTTTGTTTCAAAAGAGGAGCTTTTGGTGAAGGTTTAGGAACTGGAGCCTTACCAATGACTTTAAACTATATTTGGGGTTTATTACAAGCAATGATCTTCCTAAATGCATTAATGGATGCATCTCATCCCTGTAATATCCTACAAATCTGAGTCAGAGCACAGCACAAGCAGCAATAAAATGATAAAAAGGTTTTCTGTAAAATGCTAAGCTGGACATTTTCAAGTTTTGCATTGCTAAACTGCAAAATCCATCCTGGCTTCCTCATTTCTGATTGCAGAATTCTAAGTGGGCTCTCACAGCAGCAACATCACTTCCTCAGGAGTTTTAGCTTCCTAGAGAGTGCCCCTATAAAGACAGAATTTTTTTTTTTTAATTAAAAATGCCAACTCCAAAAATACTAGAAAATGGTGCTGGGTTACAGCATTTCCACATTCCCAACTCCTTATTAAGGCAGCACTGTAAACATCCAAAATTTCCCCCCCTGACACAGCCTGAGCACCAAAGATCCCAGCTCAAAACCACCAACTTTGAGCTGCAACGAGTTCAGGAAGTTAAACCCCCCCCCAAAAAAGTGGAGCCTGATTGAAATGCTTTGTGCCTGCAATGTAAAGCAGCAACTCCCTCCCTAAATGCCCAACAGCTTGGATCAGCAAAGCAGAAAGCAATTAAACTCCAGTGTCATCAAGATGTCACCCCAGAGGCACCAGAGCTGAGCTGGCCATGGAGCCTGCTCTCTCATGCGTGCCTGGAGCTTCTGAGCTGCCCTAATCCAGGTTCAAAAGACCCCCCTGAACAAACCCCAGGGGCTTGGTTGTTGCAGTTCTTCACAGCACAACTGACTGGGGGACTTGAAGCTGAAAGAACCCAGCACTGGGTTTGCAAGCCCCAAAATCAGGGACTTCCAGAGAGCAGGGAGTCCAAACCCCCAAATCCAGAAGAGAATCACCACCAGGTCCAGGTTTCAGGACCCCACAACCTCTCTGGGCAGCCTGTCCAGAACAGAACCACCATAAAGTCCAGGTTTGAGGACCCCACAGCCTCTCTGGGCAGCCTGTCCAGAACAGAACCACCACCAGAGGTCCAGGTTTCAGGACTCCACAACCTCTCTGGGCAGCCTGTCCAGAACAGAACCACCACCAGGTCCAGGTTTCAGGACCCCACAACCTCTCTGGGCAGCCTGTCCAGAACAGAACCACCACCAGCTCCAGGTTTCAGGACCCCACAGCCTCTCTGGGCAGCCTGTCCAGAACAGAACCACCACCAGCTCCAGGTTTCAGGACCCCACAACCTCTCTGGGCAGCCTGTCCAGAACAGAACCACCACCAGGTCCAGGTTTCAGGACCCCACAACCTCTCTGGGCAGCCTGTCCAGAACAGAACCACCACCAGGTCCAGGTTTCAGGACCCCACAACCTCTCTGGGCAGCCTGTCCAGAACAGAACCACCATAAAGTCCAGGTTTGAGGACCCCACAGCCTCTCTGGGCAGCCTGTCCAGAACAGAACCACCACCAGGTCCAGGTTTCAGGACCCCACAGCCTCTCTGGGCAGCCTGTCCAGAACAGAACCACCACCAGGTCCAGGTTTCAGGACCCCACAACCTCTCTGGGCAGCCTGTCCAGAACAGAACCACCACCAGGTCCAGGTTTCAGGACCCCACAGCCTCTCTGGGCAGCCTGTCCAGAAGAGAATCACCACCAGGTCCAGGTTTCAGGACCCCACAACCTCTCTGGGCAGCCTGTCCAGAACAGAACCACCACCAGGTCCAGCTTTGAGGACCCCACAGCCTCTCTGGGCAGCCTGTCCAGAACAGAACCACCACCAGCTCCAGGTTTCAGGACCCCACAACCTCTCTGGGCAGCCTGTCCAGAACAGAACCACCACCAGGTCCAGGTTTCAGGACCCCACAACCTCTCTGGGCAGCCTGGGCCAGGGCTCTGTCACCCTCACAGGGACTCAGAACCTCCTGCACCCCTCTCCTCCTGTCACTGCTCATCACAGAGGAGCTCCATGCTCCTCACACCCTTCCCACCTTTTCCAACATTCCAGAGGTCATATTCCCTCCTATTCCAAGCTGCAGAGCCCCAGCTGCTCCCTCAGCCTTTCCTCACCTGGGAGATGTTCCACTCCTCTTTGTGGCTCTGCAAGAAATGAAACTTTTGACACTTGGGCAGAACAGAGGTCAGGAAATGGGATTCTCTGATCTCTTCAGCACCACTCACACTTTGGGGAAGGTAACTTTGGGAGAAGGAAGGTCCAGCTTGCCCTAAAACAAAAATTAAAACCCAGGGATCATGAAGCCAAGATGCTTGGCTAGCACAAGGTCCAGTGGTTTTCCACTGGGAAAGAGAGCTGGGATTTAGGCAATGGCTTTTAGGAAGGAAATAAAAAGGAGATTTGAGTTCTTGGAGAAATAATTGAGGGATTGGCATTTGGTGACTGCTGCAGAGCAGGAGCCAAACCTGACTCCAGCAAACAGAGCAGGAATCTTATCAGACTGACTCCTTCCAGGAGCTGGAACCACCAGATGACTGCTGGCAATCCCCATTCCCACATTTCTCAGGCAGTGCAGCCACTCCTGAGAGAGGCAGAGGGTTGTTGGAAAAGAAATGGGAACATGTCCACCCTGTGAAAGAGCTGCAAGAGATGCTGCAAGGACACAAGGCTCTGTCTCCAAGGAAAATTCAAGCTTTGTTTTTGCAGACAACAGCCCTGGGACTTCCAGAGGACACATTCCACCTGTCCCCAGAGAAGGACTCACCTGGTAGGGGACAGATTATTGCCCAGAGAGACACTGCAAGAGGAGAATGAGCCCCAGGGAGAGAGAAAGGCATAACCTGGTTCATTTGCAGAGCCCCAGCACCTCTGAATGCCATTTTTTTTTTTTTTTTTTTTTTTCTCCCAGCCCCTTTGGTCACTGGATCCCAGCTGTGCTGCTTCCAAGAGCTCATGGATCCAGCTTCCATGGCTCAATGGATGCAGCTCTCCCACAGCTCCACACCAGCTCAGGAGGTGACCTGCAGCCTGAGGTGGAAAGGAATATTATTAACACTGAGAGAAAGAGGAAAAGATCTTCTTCTGACCCCCTCCCTCCCTCCAGCTCCCAATTAATTCCAGACATGGTTATGTCTTCAGCATGGATGGAGAAGTTGGCTCCAGTTGGGAACCAAGCCTGGAGACCAGGGACACATCTCCCAGTAGTGCAACACTTTTTTTTTTTATTATTTTTATTTTTAATTTAGTGTTTGTCTTTGCTTTTCCAGGGAGCTAAGGGAGAACCTGCTCATTAATTCTAGCAAGAGAAGCAATAAGCAGAAAGTCTCTTACTAATTTCCCTCCTAACAATTTGGGGCTATTAGGGAGGTCCTGCTGCCAGAAGACCAATGGCCATGGCCATTTCCAAAGGCTTGGGAAGGAAAAAGGCTTTTTTTTAGGGAAAAAAAAAAAAAAAAAGAGAGACCCTTTCCATTCCCATGGAGCTTTCAGGCTGTGGTACAAGTGCTCAAAGCACTCTGGTCATCAACTAAAAATGCACAAGGAAAAACTGATCAGAACACAAGCCCCCAGGCTCAGTTTTAGTGCAGTAATTCCTTGCAATCCTGAGTAATTCTGAGACATTGCTGCACCTCTCTGAAAAGGAACTTCCATTTTTTTGCGTTTTCTGAATTTTCTGCATCTGTTCCTCGTCTCCAAAGGGTGTTTCAGACCCTCACAGGAACTGAGAGCCAATAACCCCCAAAGTTATTTTCAATTTATTAGTCAAAACTGACCATTTCAACACCCTTAAGGATTTCATCCCCAAGGCAGAGGTTCAAGAACCTCTCCTTTTCCACAAGCACACCAGAAACCCACAACATTCTGCACAAACAGTTATTTTTATCACCATTTTTTCCCTGAAGGGATAGATTTTCTTTTTCCTGTAACTCAGATGAAAAGAAAGGTAAAACCAGAAAAGCATAAAACAAGTTGAAACAACATTTCCCAAAGCACTCATACAAAGATAATGCTGTGCTGGCAAATTCACTGCAAAAATTTAAGCAGAAACCTATAAATAAATTCCACCCTTTTGTTACTTGCAAGGAGTTGTATGAAGGAAAAGTTGAATTAACCCATCCCAGAGCCCATTCCTTCTTAAAAACTGCAACCCCATGGGCAGGTGCTTAGAGAGGAGGATTAAAAAAGTGTTTTAAATAATATTTAAGTAAGAATTTAAGTCTGTTCATGCGGCCTGGATTGATCCTTTTCTTACAGAGCTGCACTGAGTGTCTTTCAGCAGGGCTCAATCTGTTGGTAAACACTGGGAGTTAAAGATAGGGGAGAAAAAAGGAAGGTAAATATTGGTATTTCTAAAGTGCAGGCAAAGAAAAGCAAACCCTCTTGGATTTGCTTTTTGAACACGTGGCTTTGCTTTGAAAACACTGTTTTCCACAACAAACACTACCCCCCCCCCAAAGAAATTTCCTGTTCTGCCTCCCTGTACTGGAAATCCTAAGGAGGGGAATAATAATTAAATATTCTTTTATGAAAATTCAGCAGGGTGGCTCCAGCAGCTGCACAAATTCAGCATTACCAGACAATTCAGAGAGACCTGAACCTGGCAGGATTCCCATGAAGACATCCAAAATTCCCTGGGTAATCATCTCTTGCATGCAACACTGCTTGTTTTTGCAGGATTTTATTGGAGCTATCAGATGATCTTCTGAAATTGGGAAAGGACTGAAAAAAAAAAACCCCAAAAACAAACACCACCAAACCAACCAACCAACCAAAACTCCAACAAACCATAAAAAAAAAAAAAAAAAACTGGCAGAAGGAAACTGAATCATCCCAAATTCCCAACTCTGCTAAAGTTGAAGAGCAGTTCTGGTTTTCCCTAAAGACTTGGAACAGTTTGATGAGCCAAGAATCATTAAGGGCTTTTAGATTTTCTCAGATTTCCTGTTTTAAAAGCCATGCCCCTATCACAAGGTACAACTGGGGCTGGGAAATGGGGAGATGGAGGCATTTTGGGTCTGATTGCCCAAGAAGAATCCCTTCAACCACCACCCAACGTTTCTACTCCTGACTCTTCCCACCTTCCAAGACTTCAAACTCAACTGAAAAAAAATGAGGATTTCAAGAAGCTTCCCTGAAACTTCCTGATTTCTGCTGATTTCTCAGTGTCCACCACAAATACTCACCCTACTCTCCTGGCCAGCTCTGTTCTGTTGAACTGCTCCTCTTATTTCAAACTTCCCATGTTATTCTGTCAAATTCCTCTCCTGAATTCCCATGGGAGTCAGGAACTGAAGTAGGAGAGAGGACCTGTGCCACCACAGAGGTAACTGAAGCACTTTTAGATCTCATTTTGCTACAAATAGATCATGCAAAGGCTCTGTGCACCTCACAGGACAGCCCTAAAAATCAGTCTTAGCCCAAATCTTTATATTTGGGTTTTTTTATGAGCTGCCACCCTATTTTGGATAATTGTGTCTTTACCTGGTGACTCCCCACTGCATCCCCATCAAAAATCAAGTTTCTGTACCTGACCAAAAGCCCCCAGCTCCTCCATCTGAGGCTGAAGGCCACTCTGGGGAAGTGCTAAAGAACCAGAAACACAGCTCAGAGCCCACCTGCTCTCCATCAGCAGCTTTATTTCCATCACCTTTTACCAAAACCCTATCACCTCTGGGTTAAAGCTCCTCCACCTTTACACACAGCTGGTGTCTACCTCCCAGGGGGTGTCTGGAGACACTGCTGCTCCATGCAGAATTCCCTGGAGATCCCAGCAAGAGCTGGGATGGCATTGGGACCTCCAGAGCAGAGGTGTCCAACCCAAGGATGCTCAGACCCTCTGAGGGGTTCACAGAGCAGCAGGGAAGAAGAAAACTTCCCTGTTTGCCCTGAAGTGTATGAGGAGGAATTTAAAAAACCAACTTGCCAGTCTGGGAAATTCAAACCTCACAGCCTGGGAGGTATCCTGAAAAGTTAAAAATTCATTTCAATCCTTCTGCAAGAATGCCCAAGAATTCCAACATCACCAGCTGGAAGGCTGCTGAAAAGAAAGGAGTAAAGATACTATTAAGTTACACCAGGTGGGTTTCTCTGAATACTGAGGCTCAGGCTTCAAGCACCACTCCAATAATGGTCTTATAAAAATGCTGACAGTCAGCTCGAGCTCTCAGTTAAAAATAAGTATTTCAAATGACTTCCACCATCCCCATTTGCCTGTGTTCCTCACAGAGCTGCAGGTTTCCAATTACTTCATGTTTTTAGAGCTATTTTTCTTTCACCCATCAAGTTAAAAAGGCACTCAGAGAAAGAGAAGCTGGTTAATTACAGCTAGAAGTGGCTGTATCCAAACTGCTGGAGTTAAGAGTGAGCTGGTGGAAAAAAAAAAAAAAAAAAAAAAAGAAAAAGAAAGAAAAAAAGCTGTCAGGTTGGCATCTGAAGCATTATATGTCCCAAGCAGATAATTCACCTTTTTAGACCCAATCAAGGCACTGTTGTTTTTAGAGCTGAGATGTTATTTTTAAGTAGCCCTACCAGCTCTGTCAGGAGACACTGAATACCTTCAAATTAAAGTGAGTGATTAAACACAGCAACCCTGGGTTACAACTTCAGAAACAGGAATAGTGAAATATCAGAAGCTGACAGTGGTTTCTGACCTAGTTTTAACTGGAGAAGAGTCAAAGAGCCAAAAAGACTGAGGCGAGGCTGAAGGTGCTGAAATTCCAGTACTGGAGCTGGGGAACAGGATTAGAGCAAAAGCCTCAGACATTCAAACTACCCAGGAAGCAAAAGAACAAGAAACTTAAGGTTCCAGAGCTTTAGTTCAGTGTCAAGTGACATCCTGGGGAGGAGGAGGAGGGACAGGAGGGTTTAAGCCAGCCAGGAGGTGTTGCAGGACCTAAGAGATCCTGTCCAGGTCTGGAAGGTGGGGAGCAAGGGGTTTAAAAAAAGGGGGTGAGCATTCTGAAAGATGTTTTAGCTGCTTTTCTGCTTTCATCTGCTGCCAAGCACCTGCCTTCGTTTGCATAACAAGAGAAAAATTAAAACCCAATTACACAAGAAAACTCCAAGCACTGAGGGTTACCCAGTGATACAGGAAGGCTCAGTGCAAAAAAAAAAACCAAGTCCAGGGAGCTCTTCCCAGGTCTCCCTTTATTCTGCTGCTCCAGAGTCAACTGTATTTCCAGCAGGCAGGTAGCTACAGGCTGGTTTTAAGCCTCATTAAGAAGCAGGACGTTGCTGGCCTGACATGTCAGATTTTTAATGACCTTTGGACCCAGAACAGCGTTTCCAAGCTGCTAAGAACAGGAGAGAAAGAAAAAAAAAAAAAACCAACCAACATCTCCATGATTAGGAGCAGTACGTTCTGGCTGTTTGCATTTCTTTTATTGCATTTATTTTAGCTGGGAAAAAAAAAAATCGCCAAAAAATCCACCTGTCAGGAAAGCAAGGCATAAAAAAAAAAAAAAAAAAAGAGTAATTCCCTCTGAAGGGCAGCTCTGACGGCATCAGCCATTCTGAACTGTGCTTATCACCCAAGGTAAACAGGAGGGACTATCAGTTAATGAACAACACAACCCTAAGGCTGAATTTTAAAAGAGTTTTCCCCCCCTCCCCCTGCAATCTTTTCACGAAAAATCCAGCTCTCCTAACCCACCGAATTTGCTTACGAAAGGCTCGTTTAGTTCAGGGCTGTGAAGCCACCAGTGCTGATTCACTTGCTGTGCTCACAAGATGGCTCAAAGGAGCTGCTGAAACATCACTCTGATCCTTATCTTCCACAGGGCTTTGCTAACTTTTCTTGCAAGTAGAAAAGAAAAAAAAAAAAAAAAAAAAAAAGAAAAAAAAAAAAGAAAGAAAGGCAATTTGGAGATCAGATTGACAAACTCGTTCAACCATCCCAGAAGAAATCTCAGCCCAACACACAGACACTGCTGAGCCCAGGAGAACAAGCCTGGACCAGTTCTCATCTTGTGCCCAACTCTACCCTATTGACACTTAAAGGGAAACCTAATTACTAGGCTGCAAAAGTTCTGCTTCAGAAGATCTTCAGATGTTCCTCAGGCAGGCAGAGCCAGCCCTGTTGGAGGAGGGTATGATAACCAGAGCCAGGATGCTAAAGGAATCCCAGAAAATTCCAACCCCAACCCCCCCAGAGCCAGAATGACCCCAAAAGCCAAAGCAAGATGCTCAGAGGGGGCTCAGTGGGGCTTGCAGTCAAACAGGGGGGACCAGGACCCAAAAAAACTCAGTATTCAACATGGCCATTGCTGACATTTCCCACCAGCTTCATGGGGAACCTGGTGATAATCACAAATATGCAGTTTATTGGGGTTTTTTTTATCACTGAGGGCAGCTGCCCACGTGGAAAAAAAAAAATAAAAATCCAGCTGTAAGTACTGAGCAAGACAACCCCCACCTGATTTTCCACCAGGTTGTAACCTCAGTGTTTTACATACCCTGCCACCTCCTCACAAGCCCCATCTTCCAGGGAGTGATTGCCTTCTCCAGCAGGCTTCATGTGAGAAGAAGCCACTACCAAGTTAAATCAGGTGCTCCCTCTCCTTCAGCCATGAGCACAGAACCTGCACTCTTTCAGCCTCCTCTTTATTTGCACTGGTACCAAACCTGCTCCAAAAATAAAGCAACAAGCAGTAAAAGAAAGAACATACTCTTCTATACAGGCAAAAAAAAAAAAAAAATAACCTACCTCCAGGAAAAAAAAAAACACCTTAATAAATATAGAAGTCAGATGTTTCTTTGCTCCCAGAAAGACACCTGTGAAAGTTCAGGTTACACCAAATTCCAAAAATGAACATGAAAAAAAATTCAGATAAGAAGAGTAAAAACACCTCCTCTGCTGCCCAGAGTCTGACCACAGAGCTGCAAAAAGACTCCCTGGGCCCAAGCCCAAAAGCCCCAAGAGATTTTTGTGCATGGAGATAGAGGAGCTCTGCTGGAGGGAGTGGAGGCAGTTCATGGAATTCCTCCTCCATGCAAAAGAAGTGGCACAACCACTGAGCCACCACTTAATTGTCTGCCCAGAATTTTTGCTCTAAATATACCAACCTGCCACAGCTCCACACAGCTGAAACCTTTTGCTTCCTTCTCCAGTCTGAGGTGAAACTAAAAATCTTTCTTTCTGCTCTCAGGCTCTGTGAATTCAGTCCTCATGACAAGCCAAAGGTTTTGCTGTTGAGTTAAATGACCTCAAGAGTGCTAAAACCTGCAGCAAGGTGCAGGCAGCACCCCCAGATCCATCTCCTAACAAACCACTGCAGAGATCCAGGAGGAAAGTCATGGAATAGCAAACCTTTTGGGGAGGAAATTGACATTTTCCCCCCTCTTTTTCTTGAGAAACCCAAAATGCTCTGGATTCTAATGCACCACTGTATGGGTGGAAAGTACTGAAAGTCCTTAATTCACAGATTATTTCAGAATCCCACCTCTAGAAAACTGTTTGCAATTGGTCTTTATCACCACTATGCTCCATTTCAACCAAATCTATCCTGTTCTGTTCAGCAAGGTTAAGCATGTTTGATTCCAGCCTTTATCCCTTCCTACCTCCCCCTTCCCACCTTTCTAAAGATGAAACAAGAAGCTGTTTCCTTCACAGATCTGTGTGCTGGGACTCCCTGGCAGCACCAGGCTGCTCCTGGGCTTCAGGCTGGGAGAACTGGTTTCTTACAATCTCTTTTCTCCTTTAGAAAACCACCCCTGATGTCTGGAATAAAAGCAAAGCTTGGTGGCCACCCATGGCACGTGCCAGCCCACCTCCAAGGTGGCCAATATGAGCTTCCAGAAACTGCCCAGTAGCCACCCAGTAGCCACTCAGTGTGTCAAGGAACCCTTAGGAAGGAGAATTTCAGATCTTAGAGCAGGAGAAGCCAACAGGCCAAGTCCCAGCAACTTCCCTTAGCAGCAAATCCTGGCTGCCAAGAGCAGGTGAGCACACAGATAACTAAAGGTGGGGTTTGTTGTTATTTATTGGGATGAGAAGGAAGCAAGAGGCTGTGGCCAGGATCACCACCAGCCTGAAGAAGGGAAAGAGAGCAAGGTCACTGTCACAGGTGACACCAAAAGCACTTCTCAAAAGAAATCAGGCAGCAGAGCTCCTACGCACTGCTTAAGAGACTATTTCTGGGAGGAGAGTTTGTTCTTAACTCTTCAAGAAGCAGCAGAGGTCAGGATTGGGGCTTCACCAGCCTGAACACCCCTGGAAGGGTGAACGGGTGCCCTGGGTGCTCTCAAAAAAATCTCATTTCCAAAAGCCAGGAGAGGCAAGTCCTGCTGGGGCCAGGCTGCCATCAGAGGCTGCTGAAAGGAAGGAGGAAACCCTGTGAGAGGAGGCTCCACTCTGCCTCAGCTCCACACCTCTGACAGCAGTTTCACTCTGAATCATGAGTTTACACCTTAATTTTGGGGAGGGCTGCTAAAGCCCCACCAGTCAGGGAGCTCAGGAGTTGCTGAACCACACCACACCTCCAGCATCAGCCCCACGGGGAAGGACTTCAAAGCCCAGCAGACCTTAGGCTCTCCCTGGGCTGCTCCCTTCTCCAGCCTCCCCGTGGAAAGGTGAGCCCAGCACTTGCCTTATTTGGCTTCCAAGGCACCATTTCTGCTTGCCCAAGCTCTCAGGCAGGGTGGAAAAATTTGCTGCCTTGCTACTCCGCCCATGCTGGGCTCTGAAAAAGCATCCACTGAATCCTGGATCTGAAAGGAATGGAAGAATTTCCACTGGTGTTTGCAGGGAGCTTAGCTCCCTGGAAGAGGTAAAGCCAGGGCTTTGGCACCAAGCTGGAGCCCCTCAACCTGCCAGGGAGGAAGGGGAGCCCCAGGGCTGATCCACAGACAGGCAAAAAGAACTCAGCACCAACACTTCTCAGCTCTGCACAGCATCCAACCAATTTTTTTCTTGCTTTTCAGATGCCCTGAAGCCTTTGAAATTTCATGGCACCAAAGTTTACAAGTTAATTAGGAGCTGGGGAATTATTTCCTTTCCCTGGTTTATCCATAATACACTTGACCACAGATCAGGAGGTTCATTTGCAGAATCCAAGCAATAGAGGCTCAGCTTTCCCCAGCATTCTCTGCTGCTTCCTCTGGTTGCTGTTTCTGTTCTTGAAGCCCTCTGGTCACACCAAGATTATTGTCACCTGGGTCTGTGGCATTGTCAGCTTCTCTGAGCACCCCAGAGATGCTCCCAGACTTCCCACAGACCAACTCCTGTCAACAGTCACATCCCTGAAGCTCTGCAAGCCCCAGGAAAGCTGCTGGCTAAAAATGAGGCAGGGGAGAGACAGGCAATGAAAAGGCTGCTTCACTCTCAACAAACTCTCTTACTTTTTGGATTATCAAGGGTTTTTTTTATTTCTAAACATGTGGGCTGGCTCACTTTTTCTAGCCTGGCTTGCCTGTACTGAAATCCCCCCCCTTTTTCACAGCACATTTTGCTCAGGGAAGAGCCAGGGAGAAACCTTTTTGTCTTTCCTGTCCTCTTCAGTCACCAAAAGGCAGAGCCCAGCTCATCCCCACAAAGGTTCTCTCAAAAATGGTAGCAAAGGAGCCTTAAAACCCACTCAGTTTTCTGCCATTCCTCTTGTTCCCTTCTTTTTGGGGACTGGGAGAGACAGAAACACAGCCTGTTTCATTTTCTCAGAGAAACCAGGAGCCAAAAACAACTGAAATCAGTGCTGGAGCTGGAAAGGTACAACAAAACTCACCCAAACATAAAGTCTAGACACTGAAATGTGGAAATATGATTCAAATAACCACAACTGGCACATAATGTATTGATTGCAGCCCGTGGCAGAACAAACCCTCAGTGGGGAAGAATATAGCAAAAAGATTAAATTAGTGTCTTCCACCTGAGTTTTTTTAGAAAAAGATGGATCCTTTGGGCCCAGTGATAGGGACTGAGGCAGCATTTCTTCCATCCTCTTTTTGCTGGGCTTTGAAGTGCCAGCTTTGCTCTTGCTGAGGAATAATAATCAGGTTCAGCTCTCCTTGCAGGATTGATCCTGGAGGATCCAAAGTGCCAGGGCTGCCAGGTGGCTCTGATCAAAGGGTGACCCAATCCCCTCAACTACGTAGGTCCCCAAATACCTGAGCCAAGTAGTCAAGAGGATGTTTGGACTGATGAAATCTAAAAGCTACAAAGGTTCAGCTCTTCTGAGGACAGCCCCAGGACCATGCCCAGAGTCTCCTTGGATGGGTGAAGGTTCTGCAGCTAAGAAGAAAAGGTTAAGTGGTGGTGGTGGCTGGCCTGGAAAGGAAAATATTTGGTTTTTTTATGAATCCATGGAAGAAAACCCAAGAAAAGCTGTGCTGCACAGAGGGTTAACTGCAATCAGGCTGCACCAGATCAGGGAAGGCTCAAGGTGGGCAGCAAAGGGAAGTCACGCTCACAACAAGTGGTGACTTCTTTTTGGAGTGAAACAAATGCTGGTTTCTTTAAATTAACAGAGGCACAAGTCCAATGTAAAGAAAGGAGAGACCCAGTGCAGTGCTTTTGCTAGACTGCCTTTTTGTTGGAGCAATGCAAGAAAAGGCTGGATTTTGGACTTGCTTTCCCACTGCAGCAGTCAAACACACACCAGCACCCTGCAAACCCACTGCTGAGGGGTTTATCATCCTCTTTATTATATAAATTCTTTGAGGAAAGCAAAAGAAAACAACAAAAAGGTCAAAAAGCAGTACTAGGTTACCATGGTGTGCAAAAGTTGCCTTATGGGATATTTCTTAGCAAGACAGGAGCTCCTACAGAGAACCCTCTTAGCAGCAAATCCAAGCTCCTTTCCTGGATAATTCACCCAGGTTGAGCTAAGGCACATTTTGAAGGCAGAAGCCTGGTTTTGGTGATGGCTCCTGTGTATCCACCCTATATAAAATCTTAATATAGTTCAGGCTATCAGGCTTGGGTTTGGTTTTCTTTTTTCATTAGCATTAAGTTCACTCCAGATAATGGTTCCTCCAGGAAGAAGCATTTAACCTCAATTATTCCCAGCTAACTCCATCTCAACCTTCCTGACGCTCTGACACCGAGCTGACAACCACTTTTACCCCCTTCAACCTCTCCTCTCCTTCCCCAAACCCCAGAGAAAAGCTGCTGGATTACACAACTGTGTTCACAAACCAGGGGATGGGGCAGAGGATCCCAGACACACACAGCATCTCTTCAAAGTCTCCCTAAACCCATCCATCCATCCATTCAAACACATTCTCGTGTGCATGAGCAGCAAAACCACTAAGTCAGCCAAAATGTATTCTTCTCCCATGGATTAGCTGGCACAAATTAGGACAAGAGTGACGCATGCAGTCTGTCCCTTCCCATTTTTTCAACATGCACAAACACCAGGGATTTGGAGACGCTTCCCAAAGTTTACGCTCACACGTTCGAGGTTGAAATGGTTTGAAATGTGCAAACTGTTTAGGAGATAACACATTTTATTTACTAACCAGACCTCAAATGCTTTTTTTTTTTTGTTGTTGTTGTTTTTCCAAAGGAAAACTTCCCCTCCCTTGCCAGGAATAAAGGCTCCTCTGCTATCCCAACAGTCGGCACGATGCGAGTCAACTATTTCAACAGCCACCATCCCTCTGCCAAGCAGCACTATGACAAAAACCAACTCAACAGGACAGAGCACTTCAGAATAAAAAAAAAAAAAACAACAACAAAACCAACAAAAAAACCACCACCCTGCTGTTGGAGGATCCCAGTCAGACTCCACACTCTGCCAGCTGACTGGCTCAGGGCAAGCACAGAAGCCACTGGAGCAGCCACTGGCCAGGTAAGAGGTGAGTGGGAGAGAGACCTACAGAGAGAAATTTAAAAAAAAAATAAATAAATCAATTCTAATGGCTTTCATTTCTCCTTTTGCTGCTGTTGAAGTGGAATAAGAAACCAACTCTAGAATATGCTGAAAAGGAGCAAAGGTTTTGTCTTGCTGGGTACTGACTGTGACCACCAGGATCCAGCTGCCAGAGCCACCCGTGGCAGTCCCAAAATGCTGGATCTCCAAAAAACTAACCCAGCCTCCTAAAAACAATCTCAGGGGTGAACCTTCTAGGGGACTCACCTTCAAACTTGCTTCCCCCAGTATTGCTAGAAAGCATCAAAAAAAAGTTATTATTCAAAAGTTATTATTAAGGGCACCGCATGATTTGCTGATGGAAAGCAGATCAGGTTTGAAAGAAGCACCAGGGGTCACCAGGGTTCTGTCACAAACTTTCTGTTTGCCCTTGGCACCTCACCAATCAGACCTACTTCTTTAGGCTTCCACCACCAGTATATAAAAAAAAAAAAGTGTAATGGGTTTATAATTTGCCAGTGGATCCCATAGCAACTGAACGTCACGTCAGCTGGAAATTACAGACAGTTCTGTGCTGTGCAATTTGAAAACTAAAGAGATGAATCTGTAATTTGAGCAGCTCCAAATGGTATATTGGTCAAAAGGGGAAAAAAAAGCAGAGCTAAACTACCCTAAATAATTGAAAGGAAACTGCCACAGGCCCCAAAAGAAAAAAAAACACCATTGCTCCTGCACGACGCGAAACGTCTCTCTGTCCCCTTCTTTCAAAGGGGAGGTGCCACGTTTGGGTGACAAGAACAAGCAGCAGCTGGGGGGGTTGTGCACATCCTGCCCCATTTTTGCTGCTTGCTGGGAGCTGTGTGTGTTCCCTGAGCCTCCTCTCTCTCCAGCCAGCTCCTCTGATTCATTCACTCAGCTCCCCGACTCACGCTCCCGATGTCGTAAGAGCCCCGGTTGTGACGGGGCTGCAGCAGCAGGGAATTAACAGGGCAGGAAAAAACAGGTTGGAGGAATGATGCAAAAAGCTGGGAGATAATTCAATGAATCCTGATTCGGAAGCTGGGCTCTTCTCCTCCTCCTCTTGACACCTGTGAGCAGCTTTCAATTCCCAAGTCAGCAGGAATACACATTACCCTAAAGACCTGTAATGACAGCAGGAGCCTTCATTTTGTGTTTCCTGCTTTAAAGGCAGCAAGATGAAGGCATCCAGAACAACCTGCTCTAAAAATCTCATTCTCAGAAAGCTCCCTCCCCAAGCAGTGATTACAAGGGGTCTGTTTAACCCTCACCTTTGAGAAATTCCTTCAGTCACTCTCAGTTTCAAGAGCAGTTTAAGGTGAGCTGTCAAGAGCTCAGTTCCAAAATTCAGCTTCTAGGGTGCAGGGGTCCTCTCAGCCCCCAGTAAATATCTGTGCCAAAATTCACTGGTGAAGCAACAGGGGTGGCTTCTGTTCCAAAGCAGGGACAGAAAGGTCCAACGTGAGCAGGAGGCAGTGTTCAGCTGCTGCATCACGTGCTGCCCAGAGCAGGGATGCTACAAACCTCTTTTACATCCTCCTAAAATCACGAGGCTCCAGTGCAAACCAGGCTGGGGGCTGAGAGCTGAGCCTGACCTCCCTCAGCAGCCAGGAGGTCAACAAAGAAGCCACAAAGAAGAGAGGAAAAGGTGTGCAGCTGCAGTCCTGCTTATCAAAAAAGCATCCATCAGTCAAGCCACAAAAAAAGGTGGTTTTTTTTTTTTTTTTTTAAATAAATATCTGAAAGTCAGGGAAATTCCCAGCTGAGGGTTCCAGGAAGAGCCCCAACTGCTCGCTGGCCTGAGGAGGTGTACCTGCTGCCAGGCCACCTTCAGGTGCACCAGGTGGCATTTTTATATGGTGCAGGATGATTTCTACTTCCCCAGGACTCCCCCCCCCTCCCTCTTTCAGAATTTTGCTAAAAAAATTCATGGATAGGTGTGAAAAGCCAAGGGTGAAGGCCAGGGATGGAGAGGCTGCTGGGTGTGGTAGGACAGAGACCACGCTGTCACCAGGAGGGAAAAACAGGATCCAGGAGAAAGAGGGAAAGAGGAAAAGGTGGCAGGGGCATGAGGAGCTCCCTTGAACCTCAACATGAGCAGCAAAAAAGCTGGAGGGTGCCCAGAAGGGATGGGGAAAAGTCATGCCTTGCTTTTTTGGGGGGGTTGGAAGGCCTGAAGGGAACCTGCAGACACCAAAGGGAAGTGGCAGCTACTGGAGAGTCAGATTCTTGGAGAACCAGGAGTTGTTTTGGGCTCAGCCAACTCCATTCCAGCAGTGGACAAAGTGACTTGGGACACATTTTCCAGGGTGCAGCTTTCAGCTGCAGAGCTCAGCAGTCAGTGCTGACTCTTTCACAACTGCATGGAAGCAGCTTCAGGGGCAGCAAGTTTCACAAGGAGCTGATGGGTGACATCTTCAAGTGTCCCTTCTGAAGCCTCAGGGTTATTTTTAAGACTTGTGTTTTTTTCAGGTGAGCACAGTCCCCTGTTACAGGAGAAAGAAATCCTTTCAGAGCTGGCAGCCCTGTGGATTTGGACCTCTGGACTTCTCCATCTCCTCTGTAGGTGATCCCACCTGGACATGATTCAGCCTCCTGAAACAGGGGGCTGGGCATCAACCTGCACCCTTTTTTTTTCCTCACCAGAACAGAGTTTAGCAGACAAATGTCATCCCTCCACAGTCCTGATGATCCAGCTCCACACCAAGAACACCACTGCTCTGGCACATGAGGAACAAATGGCAGCTCGCCCAGCTGGGTGATCATTTTTGGGTTATGTAATCCCAATATTTTATTATTAGACCCAGAACAAACTCAAGCAAGCAACCCAAGACATCCCCCTGCCTGGCCTGGCAAAGGGGCAGAGCCTTGGCACAGCAAATCCCCCCCCATCCTGGTGCATAAAACAGGTCAGGCCACACACACCTCTGCCTTCAGGTAACACAAACAAGAGTATTGGATTCCAGACCATTATCCACCTGACACAACACTGCCCTCCCTCAGACCACCTTTAAAAACAAAGCCAGCAGAAGAAACATCACCAAATTTGTATTTTGGTTTGGTTTGGTTTTCTCCTTTTACCTACTGCAACCCCAAAACTGCAGTGCCCAGGCTGGACAAACACAGGCTCCCTCAAGGTGGCTTTGAAAAGTTGTTTCTTGGCCTCCCCAGAGCTGAGATGTTCAAGAAGCTGGAGAAACTGTTTATAGAACAAATGCAGAAGGAGCAATGTGTTTAATAGCCCACTAATTGTTGTATTATTCACTCTACAAACAAGGCAGCTCTTCTGCCCTTATCCTTTCCTGCCCATTTAATCACCAGTAGCCTTTGACTATTTCTCTTTTGGGTGGTGGTGAAGGAAGCAAAGTTCATTAGTGGCCGTTGGCCACCAAACAACCTGGAGCCCAGACTTCATTTAGAAAATAAACACCACTATTCATGTGTGACAGGGACTGGGAATAGCTTCCCAAAATATTTAACACAGCTGCCTGGAGTCTTCCTACTCTCTCTCCCCCAAAAGGCTTTCCTGAGACACAAGAAAACATTGCTTTGGATGTTTTTTTTTTTTTCTCTTTCAGAGGTAAAAAGGAAAAAAAGCTCAGAACTCAGTCAAACCGAGGCACTTATTGTCACTGACTTCTCAGAATGCTGATAAACACTCATTAAAATACAAGCTGATAAACCTGGGGAGAGTCATTACCTTCGTCCTCATACGGAGATTGCCCAATTCAGTGATGTGATGTAACCAACACCCTAAATTAAAAATAGTGTTGTGACAACATATGGTTTATCCTACAGAAGCTGGCAGGCAGGAGGCTCCTAATGACAAACGGGTTAGGTTCCCAGCTTCCCCCAGCTCCCTGGCAAGCCCAGGAGACAGATACACTGCTCACAGGCTCAGAGGAGAGAAGGAAAAGAAACAATAATCAAAAATAAAATTATCATTAAAAAAAAAAAAAAAAAAAAAGCCTTTGAATCCCTTTCTGGTCCAGCCTAAGGCCAGGGGCCAAGCAGTGCCATCATTTCTTTATTTCCGTGACTAATCACTTCACTGGAGGCATTTCAAGGAAATATCTCAGAAAAGACAATCTGGAAATTTCAAAATACAGCCCCAGCCTCAAGCCACCCCCCACCCCCCCTCCTCGGGGAGCAGGAGGAGGGGAGGGGGACACAGAACCGGGTGACCTGGGGAGGGTGGCAGCGAGGAAGGGACCCCCCCAGGGGGATATAAAACAACCATACAAACCCCCTAAGGGGGGATTGGGCCCCCCCGGGCTTGAAAACCCACGGCACATCAGCGGGGGGAGGTGGGGGGGGAACAACGATGTCCCCAGGCCGTTTACCGGGGGGCACCGGGGAGAGTGTTCCCCCCCCCCCCCCTCCATCTCCCGGGGGGCGACACCGAGGGCTGGGCTCCTGGTGGAGGGACATGAGGGTCGTCCCCCCCCAAAAGCTACCAGGGGGTACCCGGACACCGCCCGGGCCTCCTCAGGGACTCAACAGAGGATCCCGACCCCTCCCCGGGCACCCACAGGGACCCCTCAAACACCAGTGGGGTGGGGGTGGGGGGGACTGGGCGACCCCCGGGGCGTTACCGGGTGGGGGGGGACACCCACAGCGAGACCCCTCGGCTCTCCCTCAGATACTCGTTGTCCCCAGTCCCTCATTCGGTGGGAGAAGGGGGGAACAGGAGCCCCCCACCCCTCCTCAGGCCCTCACAGGGAAGGGCCTCACCCCCCCCCCCCCATTTCCCCGGTCATCCGCTGGGCTCCAGCCCTCCCCCCCCCGCCACACACACACACCCGGCAGCGACAACCCGGTGTCGCCCTCACCTCATCCCCTGAGGAGAGCTCCCCTCACCACCCCGGGGGTTTTTTTGAGGAGGGGGGGGGGTGGGTTTGCTCCGTCCAGGGCCTCGTGGCGTCCGGCAACCCCTTAACCGGGACCGTTTCCCCCCCCACACCCCCTCACCGCTCATTACCTTACAGGCCTGGTAACTCTCGAAGGCGCGTAGGGCGCTCTCCGTCAGCTTGACGTGGAAGACGGAGACGCGGGTGCCGCGGCCGAGGCGGCCGCAGGACAGCCCGTACCCGCGCTCCGCCTGCAGCGCCGCCATCTTGGGACCGTCTCCCCCTCCGCGCCTGGGCCGCCGGGGCCTCCCGCCGCCGCCACGCCCCCTTCGTGCATTATTCATGAGGCGGCGGCGCTGTCACTCCGTAAGCCACGCCCCCACCTCCGAGGTGCCTGTTGCTGGGGCGAGGAGGTGGGCAAAGCGTTTTCCTATTGGCCGAGACGCGCCGGCCGCTCCACCGGATTGGAGGATGGAAAGAAGGGGTGGGGATTATGCAAACGAGACGCGCGATGCATGATGGGAAAGGTGGTTTAGCGCAGCCCCCTCAGCCATGGAGGACCCCGGGGGAGGTGGCGGCGGCCACCGGGGTGACACCTCCCCCCCTCCCCGGTGACACCTTCACCTTCCCCCGCCGGACACGGCCTGAGGGGCCCCGGGTGGCCCGGCACACCCCAAGCATGGCCCGCAGGCTGCGGGTGTCCCCCCCCCCGGCAGGGCCTCTGCATCCCCCCCCTCCAGCCAAGGCCCCAGGGACCCCCTCAGCAGAGCCCCGAGGGGAGCAGCAGCCACCCCAGGGCAGAGCTCGGTGCTTCGGCCATGGAGTAAAAATTCCTTTCTGGTTTGTAAATTCCTTTCTACCCGCCCTCCCTCCAAGAAAAAAAAAATATCTGAGGCCGCAAGACCCCCGGGGGGTTACGGCCAAGAGGTGCCTTCCCCTAATCCAGCAATGAAAAGGCCCGGACCTGAAGGAATTGTCCTTTATTTGGGAAGTTCACAGTCAGTTTGGGGCAGGAGGGACAGTGCTACGACCCCCCCGAGAGCAGAGCTGAGGCGGGGATGGCCCCGGGCTGGGGAGAGCTGCAGGGTACAGAGGGACCCCCCCCCCAAAGAAAAAAAGTTTGGACCCTCAAAACACAGCCTGAAGAGGGGGTTCTGCTCCCCTCCCTCCCTCTGCGGGGTTCTTTGGCTTCCTTTGGACATTGCACTGTGGGGAAGTGCCAGGGGGGGCTTGGGGTGGGGGCTGAGCCACCAGCAGCCCCCCAGGATGTGGGGGGGGGCACATCCACGCCACTTCCCACAGACACCAAGGGGCTGGGACGTACCCACACGGGCTCCTTCCACGTCCCATCCCATCCCATCCCATGTCAGCAGGGCCACCAGGCTGCTGACAGCCACCCCGTGCCCCCTGTAACCCCCCCAAGGCTCTGAGGGGGGGGGGAGGCTGAGCCCCCCGATTGCTACGGGGGTGCTCGGGGGTCCCCGCTGATGCCGGGAGGGATACGGGGTGGGGGGGATGGCGGGAGGGGGATCCAGCGCCTCCGGCAAAGAAAGCATCCGTGATCCTACGAATCCCTGGGAAGGGGTGGGTGGAAGTCCCTGGGATGAGGGAGGCACATCCCAGCACAGGTCCTGTGCCACGGGGGCCACCAGCCGGCCTTAGTTCCTTGCCGCGATGACCACGGAGAGGGCCACACCGCCCAGGGCGATGGCTGTGGCACCAAAGAGCCACTTCCAGGGGATGGACTGAGGAGGAGAGAAGGGTGAGGGATGCACGCGGAGCCCCGGTGGCAGCGGGGATGTGACACGGTGTCTGTGTGTGTGTCACACCCCCACCCCCTGGCAGCGGGGACACAGAGCCCATGTGCTGGCACGGGGCAGCGCTGAGCTCCCGGATCCCAAAAAAGCCAAAGTTCCCTCAGCTTTGTGGCCTGTGGGGACACTGTGTGACACTGTGTGACACTGTGTGACACCGTGTGACGCTGCGTGACGCTGGCAGAGCTCCTCACCACCACAGCCAGAGGGTTCAGGAGCAAAGTCCAGAGCTTCCAGCTGGCCTGGCCCGGAGCTGATGGCCAGAGGCAGGAGCACAGCCACAGCCTGGGCTCACCCAACCCTCCCCCTGTGCCCACCACCCCCCAGGGCTGACCCTCACCCCCCCCCCCTGCAGCTCGGTGCCAGCCCTTACCCAGGGCACTTTGTCTTTGCATTTCCCCGGAGCTCCGGGGGTGCTGGGGTTCCCCAACATCTTCCTGTACATCTCTGTCTCCACGTGCTTCTGGTCCGCGTGTTTCTTCACCAGTTTGGAGAGCTCGGTGTGGATGGTCTGAGAGGGAGAAGGTGGCACTGAGGTTACTGCAGGGGAGGGAGGGGACAGGGACAGGGACCTCAGTGCCACCAGCAGCTGGGTCCCCCCCTTCCCGAGGGGACTGGGCTGGAACTGGGGGTGCTGATGGCCTCGACCCTGCCCTAAGGGGCTGCACCGGGCTGGCAGGGGACACCCTGGCAGGTCCCAGTGTCCCTCTGTCCCTTCCCCACGCAGGCAGTGGGGAGCAGAGCTGCTGCCAGAGGTGGGGAAAAGGGATTTTCTTCTCTAATAGAGATGGCAAAGTGCCTGCCTTGGGGCAGACGTGCCTCAGCTTTCCCACTTTGCAGTCTGGGAGCAGGCTGGAGCACTGGGATTAAACTCAGCCCTCTCTGCAGCTGAATTGCAGCACAATCTGGGAATCTGCCAGCACCTGCCCAGCAGGAAAAGGCTCCACGTCCTCCCAAAAACCAGGAGAAAACACCATCAACCCCAGCGTGGCACTGCCAGCCCTTCCCTGAGCCCAGGGTGGCAGGAAAGCCAGGGATGTGTCACAGCCACCCAGTGGCACGGCCGTGCTGTGCCCTCTGCTGGGGACACCCCCACAACACCCCCACTGGTGACCCAGGCTGGCCCAGCCCACGGAACCTGCCCGGGTCACACCACGCATCAGAGGTGACACCGGGGACACCCGAGGGTGCAAAGTGCCCGGGGGGTGGCACACGGGGCCAGGACAAACGTCAGCAGCTCCAGGAATGTCAGTTCCCAAGGGAGAACTTGGATTCCTCATCCCAGGCAGGTGGAGGAGAGCGTTTCCCAAGCTGGTACCGATCCGTGTTCTGTCCATCTGGCACCAGCACCTCCTCGGGAGTCCCAGCAGCACCAGAACTTGGTCACTTGCCCTGCTTGTGGCTTCAGTGGCCACGTCACTGCCAGGCACTTGGAATTTTTTGCCTCTCTCCAATTAAAAGGTTGGACCCAACGGGCTGGGGAGCAGCAGCTCTAACAACAGGGATCCATCCCCGTGGCCAGGAAAGGTTTGGGATCCTGCTCACCCCTCCTTCCCCACGGGTGCTCCCAGACCACGTGCTGAGGCCCCATCCTCCCCATTCCCTGTGACACAAATCAGGTGAAATTCCCAGAAAAAGAGGTGGCTAAAACCCAGCAGACCCAGTCAAGAACTGGAGCCCACCCGCAGACCTGAACCCCACCCCCACCCCAAGGTGCCACAGCCATTTCCTGGCGTTGGTTTGTGAGTTCTCTCCTCAGGCTCCAACCCTGCAAGTTGATCATTAACCCACAGGAAATTCCTGACCCAGAGCTCACCCTGACCTGGGCTCTGGACACAGCTTTGGGCAGCTCCTACCACCCCATGAATCACTCTGCTGGGTGACTCTGTGGGGACGCTGGAGCAGCCAGGACAGGCCAGGCAGGATGGCAGGAGCTGGGCTGGGCAGGAAGGGTGTCCTGACACCCCCAGGACCAAAGGGAACAGTGGGAATCTCATAACACAGAGCTAAGGGATCCTGGAGCTTGGAAGAGCTCAGGTCTTACAGGGCATCACCCCCAGCTTTTTCCAGCCTTGCTCCATGGGGGAAGCTGGGAACAGCTCTGGGGGGGGGTTAAGTGCTCCACAGGGGACACTGAGGTTTGTAGGGATAAAAGGAGAGGATCCTGCAGGCTCGGGAGCAGCACGGAGGAGCAGCTTACCTTGTTTGAAGGCTCCAGCTTCAACGCTGCCTTCAGGATGGGGATGGCCTCCCTGTACTCCCCCTGCTGAGCCAGCACCTGGGAGGTGACACGGGGGCTGAGGAGCTGTCCCTTGGTGCTACCCCCACCCTGGGGAAGGGACAGGAGGGCTGCACACCCAGCCTCACCTTGCCCTTTCTGAAAAGGGCCTTGATGTTCCCTGGCTGGTGCTCCAGCACGAGGTTACAGGACTTGAGGGCTGCCTCGTAATGGTCCAATTTCAGCTGAGAAGCTGCCAGGTTGTTGAGACATTTCACCTTCACCTCCAGCAGCTCAGCCTCCTCCTCAGGGCTGAAATCAACTGCAAAGCCCCCCCGGGAGTTGAGTTACAAGGAGCCAGGAACCTTCCTCACCTCGGTGGGGAGCAGGAGGTACCTTTGGAGCTGGAGCTGAGGATTTTGAGGGCAATGTCATAGGAGTTGATGGCCAGGACGTAGTCTGCCTGCTGGTAGAAGAAGTTTCCCCTCTCCCGTTTGCGGTTTGCCAACTCCAGCTTCTCCTGCCCACTCAGCAGCTCCAGGTCTGGAGCATCCCGAGCCCCCAGGAGCTCCACTTCCAGGGTCAGGGTGGCATTGGGGGGGACATCAGGGCTCCTGGGCAAAGAAGGGCACAACCTTGGGGTGACAACTGCTGGGTTGGGTGGGTCGAGCACCCAGAGCCATGGGGAGCTCCTCAGGCACCAGGCAGAACATTCCCCCGCTGATGGGTGTCCCTGAGGGGTTTTCCCAGCCCGGGAAGCTGTGGCAGGGAATTTTGTCACCACTAATAGAGTGGGACAGTTTTCCCAGCCCTGTCTGGAGCCACCCCGCTCACCTGCCCTGAGCACCATAGCAGTATTTTGGGTCTGACACGATCAGAGCTGTCTCCCCCATCTCCAGGAGCTGCACACACAGGTCCAGAGCCTGCAGGGAACGGGAGGGATCACAACCCAGGCTGAGGGGGAGCCACTTCCCCCCCCACAACCAAGGACATCACCGACCCCAAACCCTCCCCGTGCCCAGCCCCCCCCCCCCTCCAGGGGAGGTTCTGCCGCCCCCCGTGGCACCGCCCCAGCCCAGGAGGAGGTTCTGACCCAGCCCTGACCTGCAGGACGTCGCAGTCCCCCAGGGTGAAGGTGAGGGAGGGCTCCTCCTCCACCACCCTCCCATCCTCCAGCGAGGCCTTCAGACGAATTGTCACCTCCTGACCCTTCCGGGGACGAGTGGCCACCCCCTGCCCGGCCACCAGCGTCTTCTTCCTCAGCAAACCGCTGCCTGGCCCGGGACAAGAACCGGAACCACATCAGCTCCGGGGGAAAAGGGGGGAATCCTCACCCCCCCCCCCCCCTCCCCCTGCTCTGACTCCCGGATGGGTTTTTGGGGAGGAGGGAGCAGCCGAAAAGGGGAGGGGGGGAGGGTCCCAGCCCAGTCCCCTCCTGCCAGAACTCTCACCCAAAACATCGACCCAGTCCGGCGGTTCCTCTGCCGCTTCCCCCCCGCTCTGCTGGGCCGGTACCGGGGCCCTGCTCACGTCCTCCAGCGGGGGCAGCTCGCTCAGGTCCTCTTCCTCCTCCTCTTCCTCCTCTTCCAGCACTTCGAAATCCTCCGCCGTGTCCAGCTGAGCAGCGTCAGCCGCCGCCGACGCTTCGGTGCCGGTGTCGGTGCCGGCCCGGTTCGGGGAGCCGCTCCTCGGTTCCTCCCCGCTGGAGGCCATCGCGGCGGAGCGACCTGGGTCGAGGAAGGGAAAAAGAGAGAGGCCCGGTTCGGGGAGGAGAACCCAGACGCGGGCCGGACCGAACCGGGATCCAAACCCGGGGAGCTGAGTTGGGGGGGGGGGGGGGACGGGACGCGGCCGAGGGAGCCCCGGGGAAGGAACGGGGCCCCTGCGGGGTGGGTGGGGGAAAGCTGGGAGGGGTTTGGGCCGCGGTCCGGGCCTGGTACCGGTACCGGGAGGATCGGGTCCCGTCCCCCCCCCCCCTCTCCACGTGCCCCCCCCCCCCCCCGGGACCCCCCACGTCACCGTGCACGCGCCGGGACCCCCCTAGCAACGGCCGCCGCGCGCGCACCCACCTGCCCCCCCCACCCCGACCCGGGCGGAAGGCGACGGCCCCGCCCCCTCACTCTGATTGGTCCGTACCGCCCACTGCCTTCACGCCATTGGCCAACAGGAACGCTCGTCACGAGGGGGGGGCGGGACGCGGAGCCGCCTTAAAGGGGCCGCGGCGATGGGTTTGGGGGGGATAGGGGGGGTCCCGGGTGTCCGGGGGGGGGGAGGGGGTCCCGGCCCAGGTCCCGGGGTGACCCCGCGGTGCCCGGAAGGGGGGGGGGGGGGGGGGGGGGGGTGTTTGGGCTCTCTCCGTCCCCCGGCTGCCACCACTTCCGGCTCGCCACACGTGACACGAGGACGCGTTGACGTCACCGGGTCGCGCTTGACGTGACCCCGCACCCGGAACCGCGGTCCGACCGCCGGTACCGCCCCCGGTACCGCCCCCGGTGCCGCTCCCGTCATGTGAAGCGGCGGGACGGGTTCCCCCAGGTGTGCGGGGGGAGGCTCTGGGAGCATCCCCAGGGGCCCGGTACCGGGTCGGGTCGGGAGGCACGGGCGGTACCGGGCGGGTAGGGGGACTCCGGTACCGGTGGCGGGAGTGGGTGGGGTCGGCCCCGGAACGGGGAGCAGGAAGGGGGGGGGGGTTCGTTAGCGGAGGGTGGAAGAAGGCCCCGGTACCGGAGGGGCGGGGTCTGGGTCGGCGGTTCCGGGGGTCTCGGTTACCGGTCCCGGTTCCGGTCCCGCAGGCCGCCATGGAGCCCACGGCCTCGCATGTGTTCTGCGGACGGGTCCTGGGCATGGTCAACGCCGAGGACGTCAACGCCATCATCCTGGCCCAAAAAAAACATGTGAGTCCCGGCAGAACCGAGCAACCGGGGGCATCCCCGGTACCGGCAGCGTCCCGGGTGAGTTACCGAACTCCTCCTGCTTAGGTTGGACCGGTTCGAGAAGACCAACGAGATGCTCCTCAACTTCAACAACCTGTCCAGCCTCCGCATGCAGCAGATGAACGAGAGGTTCCTGCACCACACCAGGACCTTGGTGGAGATGAAAAAGGACCTGGACAGCATCTTCCGGAGGATCCGGTGGGAAACGGGGTTCGGGAAAGGGTTCGGGAGGGTCCGGGAGGGATAAAGGAGGAGTCGGAGCTGGGATGGGCTGAGGGGGAGGCGGCTCCGGGATCCTTTTGGGTTTTGGCAGCTGGAGAAGGGTTGGGATGAGGCTGCTGGGAATGGGGGGTGGGGATTGGACTCGGTGGTTCCGATGGGTCCTGAGCTGCCTCTGGTTCTCTCTGCCCTCCCCGTCCTGATCCAAGGTCCCACGGCTGGGTTGGGAGAATCCCAAGGTTGGGAAGGGGTTGGTTTGGGAGCAGGACTTGGGGGGTTGGGGGAGGAGAAACCCCCCTGAGCCCCCCCAAAAATCCCCCGTGGCCTGGGCTGGGGGAGGAAGGGGATCCCTCCCCTCTGCTCAGACCTGGAATTCATTCCTCTGGAATTTCTGCCTCCAGTTCTGGAGCTCCAAAGGTCCTGGAAGTGCTGGGATGTGTCCTGAGGAATGGGATCAGAGAGCTGGAAAAATTCTGTGAAAAGACAGAGAATGGGGGTGGTTTGGTCTGGAGGAGGCTCTGAGGGGACCTTTTTGTGGCCTTCCAGGATCCAGAGGGGAAAGCAGGGAAGGGACTTTTGGGATCTCTGGACATTGGGGAATGGATTCCTGGATTGGGGAATGGATTCAGACTGGAGGAGGGGAGATTTAGATGGGATATTAGGAATATTAGGAGAATAGGGTGGTGAGAGGGGTTGCTCAGAGAGGGAGTGGGATCCCCATCCATCCCTGGAAGTTTTTGAGGCCAGGATCCTGTCCTGAGGAATGGGATCAGAGGGCTGGAAAAATTCTGTGGAGAAACTGAGAGAGTTGGGGTGGTTTGGTCTGGAGGAGGCTCTGAGGAGACCTTTTTGTGGCCTTCCAGGATCCCAAAGGGGGCTACAAGACAGCAGGGGAGGGACTTTTGGGGATCTCTGGACATGGGGGAATGGATTCCTGGATTGGAGAATGGATTCAGACTGGAGAAAAGGAGATTTAGATGGGATATTAGGAATATCAGGAAGAATAGGGTGGTGAGAGCCTGGCACAGGTTGCTCAGAGAGGGAGTGGGATCCCCATCCATCCCTGGAAGTTTTTGAGGCCAGGATCCTGTCCTGAGGAATGGGGAAAGATTCTGTGAAGAGACAGAGTTGGGGTGGTTTGGTCTGGAGAAGGCTCTGAGGGGACCTTTTTGTGGCCTTCCAGGATCCCAGAGGGGAAAGCAGGGAAGGGACTTTTGGGGATCTGTGGTGGGATGTGGGGGAATGGATTCCTGGATTGGGGAATGGATTCAGACTGGAGAAAAGGAGATTTAGATGGGATATTAGGAATATTAGGAAGAATAGGGTGGTGAGAGCCTGGCATGGGTTGCTCAGAGAGGGAGTGGGATCCCCATCCATCCCTGGAAGTTTTTAATGTCAGGATGGGCCAGGATCCTGTCCTGAGGAATGGGATCAGAGGGCTGGAAAAATTCTGTGAAGAGACAGAGAATGGGGGGTGGTTTGGTCTGGAGAAGGCTCTGAGGGGACCTTTTTGTGGCCTTCCAGGATCCCAGAGGGGAAAGCAGGGAAGGGACTTTTGGGGATCTGTGGTAGGATGTGGGGGAATGGATTCCTGGATTGGGGAATGGATTCAGACTGGAGAAAAGGAGATTTAGATGGGATATTAGGAATATTAGGAAGAATAGGGTGGTGAGAGGGGTTGCTCAGAGAGGGAGTGGGATCCCCATCCATCCCTGGAAGTTTTTTGAGGCCAGGATCCTGTCCTGAGGAATGGGATCAGAGGGCTGGAAAAATTCTGTGGAGAAACTGAGAGAGTTGGGGTGGTTTGGTCTGGAGGAGGCTCTGAGGGGACCTTTTTGTGGCCTTCCAGGATCCTAAAGGGGAAAGCAGGGAAGGGACTTTTGGGGATCTCTGGTGGGACA